>NC_137771.1:226815145-226922645 GCF_963455305.1 Plecotus auritus
AAGAATCACCTTCGTTTACAGGAAAAATACTGCCATCAAAACTGCCAGGTTATGAGAGATTAGACTGAATACGTTTTATAAACCATTGGACCTGGTCACAGAACAACCTGAGGTGAGGGTGGAGGGGTGGGCCACCTCCTGGGGGTGTCATTGGTTCCTTTTCCTAGTCCTCTGCAGAGGGGAGAGTTAGCAGCGCTCTGGGGGGGCTCCTCATTCTCCCCTAAAGTAAGTTACAAACGTTTCCTCTGGCCGTGATCAGCTTTTATGTCACAGGAGGCAGGGCTGTTCCAAATGCATGTGTAACCGCCGGGCTCTGTTGAAGATAAAATAGGTCAGCTGCAGTCTCCTCATTGTGTGAGAAATAAGATAGGTTTTAGGTACAAAAATGGAAAGGGAGGAAGAGCAAGAAAAACAGAGAGTGAGGAAGGAAGGAAGGGAGGGAGGGAGGGAGGGAGGGAGAGAGGGAGAGAGGGAGGGAGGGAGGGAGGGAGGGAGGCAGGGAAAGAGGGAAGGAGGGAGGGAGGGAGGGAGGGAAAGAGGAAGGAAGGAAGGAAGGCAGGAAGGGAGGGAGGGAGGGAAAGAGGGAGGGAGGGAGGGAGGGAAAGAGGAAGGAAGGAAGGAAGGAAGGCAGGGAGGGAGGGAGGGAGGGAAAGAGGGAGGGAGGGAGGGAGGGAAAGAGGGAGGGAGGGAGGGAGGGAAAGAGGAAGGAAGGAAGGAAGGAAGGCAGGGAGGGAGGGAGGGAGGGAAAGAGGGAGGGAGGGAAAGAGGGAGGGAGGGAGGGAGGGAAAGAGGAAGGAAGGAAGGAGGGAGGGAGGGAGGGAGGGAGGGAAGGAGGGAGGGAGGGGAGGGAGGGAAAGAGGGAAGGAAAGAGGGAGGGAAGGAGGGAGGGAGGCAGGAATGGAGGGAGGGAGGAGCGGGGAGGGAAGGAAGGAAATGCAAGGGGAAAAATGGCTGAGGAATGATTCATTCTTGATCTGAAGCGTGAATGTCGGAGTGCCCTGAGCTATCACGTGCTAACCCGGCCTCCCTGTTTTGGAAAAAGCAGGTGGGATGCGAGTTACCAGCCCCTTGGAGATGCAGCACCTGCCGCTTTAATTCCCTGCACTCTCCCTCTCCCGCTGGCCCTGCGTCTGGGGTCTGATCCCCGCAGCAACGTCCTGAAGCTGCTGACCACCCTGAGGGGCCGCCCTGCTCCTCATAGGTCAGAGGGCCTGCCACCTTCAGGCGTCCCCCCCAAGCCCGCATTCTGATTCAGCGGGTCCTGGGGGGGGGGGCCGAGATTCTGCATTTTCATCAGCCCCTGCTCACGCCGAGGCTGCTGGTCCTGGGACCCCACGTCGAGAAGAGATCTCCAGCAGGCTCTCCTTTTAACTAAACAGACACAACACTGTTATGGAAGTACTTTCTCTGCACTGACTTTTCCCATGTTTGTGGCTTCTCCACTCAATTTTAAAGCCAGAAAACGCTCAATGGTATGCTTTTTTGTTAATGGAAGAAAACTGTATTGAGTCTGTGAAAGTTCTGGACAACAGCATGTTCCAGGAATCGGTCCTTAGATGGCTCATGTGTTCATGTTTCTGGAAGGACCGGAGGAGTCATGAGGAAAAGCCACATGGGCGTGAGCAGCTTGAAAACCCTGCTGGAAGCGATACGTTTTCCACAGCACGGACCCCTGTCAGGGGAGAGGATGCCCACAGGGTCTCAGCATCGGCCTGGAAAGGCTCACGCCCCTTTAAGATGCAAATCCCAGGCAGCAGGGAAGTTTCGGTAGCCAGGCACTTTGAGCCTGAGGATGGCAAACCCCCAAGGAAGGCGGGCGAGGCCTCGCCCCACGGAGCTCACTCAGCATTCTCACCCGTGCCCGACCCCCTCCCCATCACCTGGCCCACAGGCGCGGGGCTGCGTGCCCCCCCCCCCCCCCCCGGGAGGCAGAGGCATCCGGTTAAATCATCCCGGCGGATGCATCCTGTCTGCTCCCGACCCCCTCGCAGCCGGCGTGCCAAGACTCAGGAGGCAAAGGACATGTTGACAGGCTGAGTGTCTGCTTCTTCTCCCCGCGTCTGATGTGGCTTCTGTGTCAGACACGGGGCAGGCGGGCCGGGAGGAAGCCGGCTGGGGCTGGGGCTTGGTTGAGGGGAGGGAGAGTGGGGGGGGGATGGGAAACTGTGGGACGACTTCTGGCAGACACTGCGCTGTTTCAGTTTCTGCCATCAGAGGGGATCTTTTTTTTTTTTTAAAATATATTTTATTGATTTTTTACAGAGAGGAAGGGAGAGGGATAGAGAGCTAGAAACATCGATGAGAGAGAAACATGGATCAGCTGCCTCCTGCACACCTCCCACTGGGGATGTGCCCGCAACCAAGGTACGTGCCCTTGACCGGAATTGAACCCGGGACCCTTCAGTCCGCAGGCCGATGCTCTATCCACTGAGCCACACCGTTTTCGGCGATCAGAGGGAATCTTCAGGAAAGGAGTCGCTGCAGGCTGCGTGGGAAATGTGTTTGAGGGAGTTCATGACGTCTCACTAGCCCGGACGGGTAGAGGGATGGAGGGTTACCCTCTCCTTCCTGGAGCCCCCCCAAGACTGGACTCAGACTGAGGGTCTGGTGTCTCCTTTTCGTCTGAATGCACAGAAACCCTCGGGGTAGGCAAGCTCGGGCCACAGGGCAGTTCAGCGCTCACCCCCAAAGCGCAGTGAGGGCGCTGCCTTGGGGATGGGTTCCTGATTCCGATCATCGCATGGGGCGTCTGGGAGAGAATCTCCTTCTTAGAAAAACCCCGAAGCATCGAGCGAAGAGGCGTCTTGTCTGCCGTGGCCTCCCCGATGATTCCCAGGCAGGGAATGTCCCGGCGAGAAGGGGACAATGTAGATAATGGCCAAGCTGGTGGGGGTATAAAGGAGGACGTTGCCCCGTTTTTGTGACTTTTCTGTAAGCTTGACATTTTTCAAAATGGAAAGAAAGATGTTTGTGGAATGGTGTGTGCAGCCTGCCTCCGCCCCTGCTCTCTCTCTCTCTCTCTCTCTCTCTCTCTCTCTCTCTCTCTCTCTCGTATTCCCGGGGCGAATTCCTGGGGCACAAGCTGCTTGCCTTCGTGGTGAGCCCTGAGCCTGGCTGTCCCTTAGGGGCGTCCCTAGGGCTGGGCGTCCTTGTTCCCCGCTCACGGCGATGGCCTATCTCTTGGGGTCCCAGAACTGGCCACCAACTGCCTTCGTCCACCAACATCCCGCTTGTGGGTGGGGCTCAGCCCTCCGTCCTTTTCATTGGGTTCTGCTGATGGAGGGAGGAAGTCTTTGGGGAAATGATGGCGGATGGGGTTCTGTGAGGTCATCCGTGTGTGACTGCAGCCGGTGGGTCCGTTCCCGCAGCCCTCGGTGGGACTCGGCCGGAACGCACGCCACCTTCCTGCGTTGAGATAAGGCTTTGCAGAGCAGTGATTGCGGAGCAGAGCTCCAGCCGGAGAGGCCAGGTCTCTTGCTGACGTGTGGCCTGAGGACCAGGAAAGGGATTGATGCTGGTGTTTGTTTGTTTGTTTGTTTGTTGAGTTACTGTTTGATGCATTTCCATGGTCCCAAGCAAAACGCCTTGCCTCTCCATCTCTCAGCACAAGAACGTTGCTGCTCATTCTCGGTTCCAGTCTCCCACTCTGTGTACTAACGTTTTTCCTTGAGAAGCTTTAAATGTCTGTGATTTTAACTGCTTGAGCCAGTCTTGGAAGGGACTTCAATGGGGAGAATATGTCCCCAAGGGTAAAGGAAGCCTTGCTTTCTCATCATCACTGAGGTGGTCAAATCAGTCGTCTTTGGAAGTTTTAACCTCACCGTCTCTCAGCAATGGCTGTCTTTCTTTGGGGCAAATGAATGTAATTTGGTTAGGGTTGATTTTTTAATGGCTAGAGAGTCTGTTCAGAGAATCCACTTTTTCCCTTTAGAATTTTTTTAAAAGACTATCCTATATAATAAGAGAGGAATATGCTAATTATCCGTTATGCCCTGAGGTGTAATGACTGACAGGGTAATGACAGGATCACAGATCTGCAGGAGGGTGGGGCATCGAATTATAAGCGGGCGGTGGAGAGCTACAGGAGGGGGCAGGGCAGCAAGCTATGAGGGGGGACAGGGGACTCAGGAGGGCGGGGCAGTGGGTGGAGAGCTACAGGAGGGGGCAGGGCAGCAAGCTATGGGGGGGTAGGGGACTCAGGAGGGCGGGGCAGCGGGCGGAGAGCTACAGGAGGGCAGCAGCGAGCTACTGGCACACGGATTCGTGCACAGGCTACTAGTCGCTTTGTATTCTGCTCTGGGGCTTAACTTGCTGCCACTCACGTCTTGAACTATGACTGGCCACCGTTTCTAAGGGGCTCAGCCTGCGCTTCCGGGGGCTCCCCCCAACATCCTCGCCCCCTTGTTTCTCGCTGTGGGAGAGCCGCTGCCGCCCAGAGCCTGTGGCTCCCTGTCCCCACTCGGAGGCAGGGCCGGGCAGGGCCGGGCAGGGCCGCCTCTTAGCTGGAGCTCAGCCTTCTTATTAGGAGGAGAGATGGCGGGGAAGGCGAGGGGGATCTGGGAGCAGCCACTAAGTGGCTCCGAGTGGGAACAATTAGGGATGTAAGTGTGCTCTTGAAAGGAACTGCTCGGGGCGAGATCACTTACAGCACCGCCATCCCAGCTCGCATCTCCATCAACAGTCCGCGGTTCTGAGAAGTCATCTTCAGAGCCACGCGCATTGGAATTCACAGATAGGGTTTCAGCGAGCACTCTCTGAAGTCAGCTAATGTGCCGGTCACTCCAGAGCCTCGAAGTGGCCTGGTCCCCAGGGCTTCGCGGAGGGCCGTGCGCTGTTCGCGACCCTTTAAGGCAGCTTCGCCCTCCAAGGCTGCTCTGTTCTAAACCAGACGTAATGGTTGCCTCTCCTTCGTCGTCAAGAAATAATCCTTTCAACATAACGAAAGTGCTCTGTGTACAGTGGGACTTCTTAGCCCTGACTTTAAAATGTATAATTGGGAACTTTTATAAAAGAGCAATTTTTATGTGACTTATTAAGTTTTATTTTAATAAACCCGAGGAGGTGGGAAGATGGATGGCATTTCCCCCCCAATAATATACATATTGATATCGCGGTATTATCAATATTGCCTTTATTTGTTTACATGTGGGAAATAGATCATGTAGCCCAAGGAAAATAAATCAAGATGGGATGGATTCCTGGATTCTGGGGCAAAAAAAAAAATAAAAAAAAATATGTATTTTGCTGAAATACTGAAATTTGCAGTTTGAATATGGCTCTGACCTTTTGTTTTAATTACACATATTTAAATATAGTATTTGATACAATAAAATGAAGCTTGACACATTACTCAAAATATTGCACTGACTTGCCACTTGACGTAGCTTTCCCAGAGCTCCTCACAGGTGGGCGGTGCGCACCCTGCGGTAATCATGTCTGTTCAGAGTTCATCGGATTTGCGAGGCGCGTCACATGATGCACTGGGTCTGAAACCCCCACCGGTCAGTCCACACGGGCCTGCAGTCCTCGCATTCCTGAGTGCTTCCTCAAACCCTTCCAGGCCACTGGGCTGTTACTAACTCTCCCTCTCTAACTTCATGGTTAAGATCATTGCATTCATTCATGCTTCACTGGTAGGTCAAAACCCTCTGCTCAATGGACTGGCCAAGGCAGTGGGCCTGGCATACCTGCCCCTCAACACTGCATCTTCCCAGGAACATCGTGGCCGCAGAGACCACCTGTGCCAGTTCTGACCCATCGCTGTGGCCCAGGCGTGGGATCCTCTGCCACACCGGGAGCCAGGCTGAGCACGTGGTTGGAGAGTGGGCCAGGGTGGGTCCCAAAGGGAGGGCCGTGGGTCGTGGCAGCTGCAGGAAGCGGGAAGCTGCTGTGGATGAAGGTGTGTGTCCCTCTGAACCCAGGTGTGAGATGCCCAGTGTGATGGAGCCAGCAGCGGGCCCTCTGGGAGCTCTTAGGTCAGGAGACGGAGCCCTCGTGACGGGACGGGTGCCCGTCGGACAGAAGAAACGAGAGGTGATCTCCCCACCCTGTGGGAGGCAGCAGGGAGGCGGCTGTCTGCAAAGCGTGAAGAGGGCCTCACGAGACACGGAACCCGCCAGCACCTTGACCGTGGGTGTCTCAGCGTTCGGGACCGGGAGAAAGGATTGCTCTGGAAGCCCCCGTCTGTGGGACTGGCTTCGGCAGCCTGGCCGACCGGGACAGGTCCTGCACAGGCAAAGCCCACAGAGGTCTCCCTGGTGAGAAAGCTTGGCCACAACGTACCGAGCATCTGCTGACCCCGACAAAGGCCCCTGCCTCGCAGACACTGTGCCTGTCTCCCGGACGTGCTCAGGACTATCCGTGACATCCCCATCCACCGAACCAGAAACCAAAGCTGAAAGGGCTCGTCGGAGCCAAACGAACCTCCCGCCAAGGCAGCTGCTTTAGTGAGGTCGTCTGGGGTCCCGTCTCGGAGGGCCGCACGCTTCCTGCGAGCTCGGAGCCTCGCCCTGTCCAGCCATCACCGCTCCTCGCCGCGGCCCGGCCTGCTTCCCAAGAAAGGCCCGTCGGAGCGGAAACCGGGCTTGGGTTTCTCTGCCTCCCATGACACACGGCTTGGCACACAGAAGGCACCAAACGGGTTACATAACGTTTAAAATTGAAATAACATCCCCTCACGTTCTCGTGAACGTTCAACAGCAAGAAGCAAGATTACACTTTGCTCACGTATGAAACCCACGTTCCCAGGCCGGCGGGCCTTCCAGGGACCCCTGTCAAGATGCTCTTGTGTTTATTCCATCGAGATCTTCTCCTGCCTCCTTTCAGACAACACTGCACTGGCCTCCACGTCGACCCTGTGTGAACGGCTTCAGCATCGGGGCCAGGCGCCGCTTCCTGTGGAAGCTGACGGCGCCTACCCCACGGCCACCGGGGAGGGGAGGCGCCAGAAGGAACGGCTAATTTCTAGCATCACGGTCACTCCAAACATCGTCTCTCTCATCCATAGCCTCAATGATGCGTGCTTTCTGCCCGGGCCTACGTCTGTGTCTGAGAAGTTTACAGACTATGCCCGGCCGGCGTGGCTCAGTGGCTGAATGTCGACCTAGGAACCAGGAGGTCACGGTTCGATTCCCGGTCAGGACACAGGCCCGGGTTGCAGGCTCGATCCCCAGGGTGGGGGCGTGCAGGAGGCAGCTGATCCATGATTCTCTCTCATCATTGGTGTTTCTCTCTCTCCCTCTCCCTCTCCCTCTCCCTCTCCCTCTCCCTCTCCCTCTCCCTCTCCCTCTCCCTCTCCCTCTCCCTCTCCCTCTCCCTCTCCCTCTCCCTCTCCCTCTCCCTCTCCCTCTCCCTTCCTCTCTGAAACCTATAAAAAGGTATATTTTAAAAACAGAAGTCTACACCCGCAGTGGGAAGAGGAACACTGAGCAAGTCCCACTAACGTGACGAGTGAGACTTGCCTCTTCGGTCGTGAAGGATCAGCTTGTCCCGGAGGAGAGGCCACGGGAGCCACGGGCCTCCACGCCGGTGAGAACAGAAGCCGCGCGTCCCGCTAGAGCAGGCACGGCGGGGCTGGCGGTCAGCGCTTTGTGATGCTCGGCCCCGGTGACGAGTGTTAGGAGCCGCAGTGCCCGAGGTGGTCCCATCAGCCGGAGGGTGCGCATGGTGCAGCCTTTCCTGGCTCTGCTGCGACCGAGTCCCGCAAACCGGGCGGCGTGCGTGATGAAAATGGGATCTCTCCCTGTCTGGAGGCTGGAAGTGCAAGATCAAGGTGGGGGCAGGGCTGGTTCCCTCTGAGCTGTGGGGGAGGATCCGATCCACCCTCGCCCTCAGCTCCGGGGCGCTGCTGGCCATCCTTGAACTTGTGGATCACGGTTGCCGTGAAGCCTTCCATCGCACGGAGGCTTCCGAGCGCCCTGGCCCCGTCCCTCTGCAAGTGTCCTATGGGATTTCTGTGTTCTGGGCCCACCTGTCAAACGCCGCTGGCTCTGCTGTCTCCACCATGTCTGCCCCTTCCCCTGGGCACGGCTGACTCCTCCGGCACCGGCACCCGGGCTGCGGGTCTCTGTCCAGGACCACGTGGCACGTTGGCACTGGGTCGGCAAGAAGAAGGGGCGTGGAGGGTACACATGCCTCTCTCGGCAGGGCTCCGGGTGCTCCGGCGGTCTGCATGGGGAGAGCGTGTGCTCATGCACATGTGTGTGCAAGTGTGTGTGTGGCATGCATATGGCATGTTATCTTGGGGCTGTTGCTCAGATTCCCAGCCTAAGGGCTCCCCTCTGGCCTCGTTTAACAGAGTGGGTGTGGCGTGTATTTTTGGCCACCAAACTCTTTCTTCAGATGGAGTCTTCGGGCGAGCATGGGCTCTGGGTCACGCCATCCGGGTTCCGGTTCTGGCTTCTCCGTGTGTCAGCGGTGTGAGCAGGTCGGCGGGCCTGTGCCTCAGTTTCCTCATCTCTGAATCGGGCAGACACTCTACTTACCCCGCAGTGCTTTGCGAGAGCAGGTGGCTGGTGCGTCAGAGTGTCTGGGGCTGGAGGCGGGTGAGGCAGGAGTTCAGATCTTCCGAGAGCCCCTTCCTCCTTCAGAGTTGCCCTAGGCCAGCCGTGGGCAAACTATGGCCCGCGGGCCGGATCCGGCCTATTCGGCTGTTCTATCCGGCCCGCGGAGCCGAAAGAGCGGAGGGTTCTCTTGCTCTCCCCTCCGCTCCTTTACTTCGAATTTATATTAGTTCACACAAACACTCCATCCATGCTTTTGTTCCGGCCCTCCGGTCCAGTTTAAGAACCCATTGTGGCCCTCGAGTCAAAAAGTTTGCCCACCCCTGCCCCAGGGTCTCCTCCTAACTCCACCAAGCCCCGTCGGGAAGCAGCAGGAAACCAGGAATCCCGTAACTGCCTCGGCCCCGTAAAGAACGTCCCGAACGTTCTCCCTGATGACCCATCGCAGGAGCAGGAGCAGGAGCGGCGATGGAATCTTCGACGCGGAGAGTTAAGGTGCCCTCCCGCGCCTCTTCCTGCTGCTGTCACACTGGCCCAGGGGCTTCGGGAACACACCCCGCCTTCCCAGGCCCGGCGGGGGGACAGGGGCGTGCTGGGGCAGAGGTGGGGACAGGGGCGTGCTGGGGCAGAGGTGGGGACAGGGGCGTGCTGGGGGCCTCAGAAGCCCCTGCAGGGCGTGTCGAAGCCCGGACTGTGGGCCTGGCCCTGAGGTCCTCTGTCTGCAGGTCCCCGAGGGGGCCTGAGGACTCGCATTTCGAGCGTGTTTCCAGGGAGGAAGGCGGGGTTGGTCCGGCCTCGCTTGGGGAACCCTCCCCCCCAGCCCCGTGGGCAGAGCGGCCCTGGGCCGGGTTTGACCCTCACGACTCACCCCGGCGCCCAGGGTAGGGGAGCGTGTGGATGTCCGTCCATGGATATTTATTGACCACGAGGCACTCTGAGGTCCCCGGCAGGAAGAGCGGTTTTATTTTAAAATAGGTTTTTAGGTGACAAGTGAGGCACGAACCAGGAAGTGTCCTTTTGGTTCAGGTTCTTCGGGTGCAGCCTGCTGACCTTCCTTGATTAACTTCAGCTGAAAACTTCTTCAGGACAAAGAGGACATTCAGTCCCTCTGAGGCCACAGGGTGACCCCCGAGGGATGTGGTCCCCTCAGGGCAAGGGTCCTCAAACTTTTTAAACAGGGGGCCAGTTCACTGTCCCTCAGACCGCGGGAGGGCCGGACTATAGTTTAAAAAAAAACAACTATGAACCAATTCCTATGCGCACTGCGGGCCCGGGACGCGTCGGCTGCTAAGCAGGACAGGCAGCGGCACCCGGCGGGCCGGATCCATGTCCTCGGCGGGCCGCCTGTGGCCCGCGGGCCGTCGTTTGAGGACCCCTGCCTCAGGGTGACACCACGTGTCCCTTTGTTCCGTAAGGATGCCATTGCAGGATCCGGACACGGAAATGCATGCGTCTAGGTTTAACCAGTCAATGACGACGGCAAAGAAGCAAAAGACCCTTTTCGGAAGAAGGGCTGCGAGCCTCGTGGCGGGGAGAAAAAGACACGCCAGGATCTGCACGGTGGAGCGGCGGCTCCAGCTCACCCCGGAGGTGGACGCGAGGAGGTGACACAGCGCAGAGAGGCAGGAGGCAGGCAGCCTCTCTCCTGCACACGCAGAGGCTTTGACAAGAAGGGGAGAGCCAGCGGGAAGGGCCACCGCGCTCAGAGTCCCGGAGACGCTCGCAGGATAACAGGCTCCTGGGTGCGGTGCCTTTATCTCCGCGGAGCGCGGGGTGAAGATTGCAGCTCAGAGTTGGCTGCGGGGCAATCAGGGGCCCGGGTGCAGGAGACGGGATGCGGGTGGCAATCCGGGGACAGTTAGGGCAAGGAGCCCCAGAGGGAGGGGTGCCGGGACAAGGGGTCCTGGACGCAGCCCTTCACAGGCCCCGTGGGCGGAGCGGGGGACCCGGTGGCGGCAGCTCAGGGTGAGGGGATGGTCCGTCTGACAGAACACACTCAGAGCATGCACACGCGTGTGAGGGACCCACTGAGATGCCAGTTCACAAACACAAAGCGATGTGGCAACGTAGAGAAATTGTGGGCGTAAAGAGGCACGTGTGGGTATCTGGTTCCAGTGTGTGTGTGAATGGAGACCCTTAAGCCCGCCTCGCACCTCCTGTATCGAGTTTTCTGGAATCTGCATTATTTACAGGCAGTCCCGGGAATCCGCTGCAGCCCGCTGCGGGGCAGGAGTGGAGAGCCGGGCTCCCTGGAGAGCTGCATGCGGCCCAGCAGCGGACACGCCATCGGACAGGCCGTGCCTGTCAGTGTGGGGCCTCAGCACGCTCGCTGCGGCCGGGTACTGTTTCCCGGTGAACGCAATTGGCACAGGAGTCGTTTTCAAACTTCATTGGGGAATAATTCCAACCTTAACGACAGGCTGCAAAATAAAAATGCCTCAGAGAGCACACTGATACTCTTATGACACACGTTTTTACCCCATTTGCTTTATTTGTGCACTCTCTCGCTCTCTCCCCCCCGCCACACATGTGTGCACACCACACACACACACACACACACACACACACACGCCACACGCACCCCCTTTTCTCTGAACTGTTTGAGTGTCACTGACACACATCCTGGCCCTTTCCCTGAAGTTCCTCACCATGTCATTTCCTAAGAGCAGGGTTATTCTCTTACATAACCATCCTCCGTTATCACCCTCAGTACATGTAACCTTGATAACGTGTTTTATCTAATCTACCATGTGTGTGCCAATCCTGTCCGCTGACCCATCAGTCCGCAGAGCATTTCCTCTCTGTGCGGGGTCCCCTCAGGCCGAGGTTGCATTTCATCGCCCTGTCTCCTCGGCCTCCCTGTTGAACCTGGGACATTTCCGCGGCTTTCTTTGTGCTTTAGGACATGACCCTGCCTAACTGTTTTAGTAGAACATGTCTCGTTGGGGCTTCTCTTATGTTTCCTAGGGATTAGACCAGGCCCTTTACTCAACACTGAATGGTCTAGGGCAGCGCTCGCCAACCTCTCGGACCTCATGGACCACCAGTGGTCCGCAGACCATCGGACCTCATGGACCACCAGTGGTCCGCAGACCATCGGACCTCATGGACCACCAGTGGTCCGCAGACCCCGGTTGGCAACCGCTGGTCTAGGGGGATGTTGTGTCCTCAGGATACTGTATCTGGGGACGTTTGGTGGCCATTCATCCCCATTAGTGATGTACATGGTCAGGTGTACACATGATGGATTGCTGTACATGGTCAGGTGTACACATGGTGAATTGCTGTACATGGTCAGGTGTACACATGATGGATTGCTGTACATGGTCAGGTGTACACATGATGGATTGCTGTGCATGGTCAGGTGTACACATGATGAATTGCACATGGTCAGGTGTACACATAATGGATTGCTGTGCATGGTCAGGTGTACACATGATGGATTGCTGTGCATGGTCAGGTGTACACATGATGGATTGCTGTGCATGGTCAGGTGCACACATGATGGATTGCTGTACATGGTCAGGTGTACACATGGTGAATTGCTGTGCATGGTCAGGGTCTAGGGGGATGTTGTGTCCTCAGGATACCATATCTGGGGACATTTGGTGGCCATTCATCCCCATTAGTAATGTACATGGTCAGGTGTACACATGATGGATTGCTGGACATGGTCAGGTGTACACATGATGGATTGCTGTGCATGGTCAGGTGTACACATGATGGATTGCTGTACATGGTCAAGTGTACACATGATGGATTGCTGTACATGGTCAGGTGTACACATGATGAATTGCACATGGTCAGGTGTACACATGATGGATTGCTGTTCATGGTGAGGTGTACACATGATGGATTGCTGTGCATGGTGAGGTGTACACATGATGGATTGCTGTGCATGGTCAGGTGTACACATGATGGATTGCTGTACATGGTCAGGTGTACACATGATGGATTGCTGTACATGGTCAGGTGTACGCATGATGGATTGCTGTACATGGTCAGGTGTACACATGATGGATTGCTGTACATGGTCAGGTGTACACATGATGGATTGCACATGGTCAGGTGTACACATGGTGAACTGCTGTACATGATCAGGTGTACATATGGTGAACTGCTGTACATGGTCAGGTGTGCACATGGTAAATTGCTGTATATGGTCAGGTGTGCACAGGATGGATTGCTGGGCATGGTCAGGTGTACACAGGATGGATTGCACATGGTCAGGTGTACACATGGTGAACTGCTGTACATGGTCAGGTGTGCACATGGTAAATTGCTGTACATGGTCAGGTGTACACATGATGGATTGCACATGGTCAGGTGTACACATGGTGAACTGCTGTACATGATCAGGTGTACATATGGTGAACTGCTGTACATGGTCAGGTGTGCACATGGTAAATTGCTGTATATGGTCAGGTGTGCACAGGATGGATTGCTGGGCATGGTCAGGTGTACACAGGATGGATTGCACATGGTCAGGTGTACACATGGTGACCTGCTGTACATGGTCAGGTGTACATAT
Organism: Plecotus auritus; assembly: GCF_963455305.1. Lineage (NCBI taxonomy): Eukaryota > Metazoa > Chordata > Mammalia > Chiroptera > Vespertilionidae > Plecotus > Plecotus auritus. Next base: position 226,828,178 of record NC_137771.1, read on the forward strand.
GGTGAACTGCTGTACATGGTCAGGTGTGCACAGGATGGATTGCTGGGCATGGTCAGGTGTACACATGGTGACCTGCTGTACATGATCAGGTGTACGTATGGTAAATTGCTGTATATGGTCAGGTGTGCACAGGATGGATTGCACATGGTCAGGTGTACACATGGTGAACTGCTGTACATGATCAGGTGTACATATGGTGAACTGCTGTACATGGTCAGGTGTGCACATGGTAAATTGCTGTATATGGTCAGGTGTGCACAGGATGGATTGCTGGGCATGGTCAGGTGTACACAGGATGGATTGCACATGGTCAGGTGTACACATGATGGATTGCTGTGCATGGTGAGGTGTACACATGATGGATTGCTGTACATGGTCAGGTGTACACATGATGGATTGCTGTACATGGTCAGGTGTACACATGATGGATTGCTGTACATGGTCAGGTGTACACATGATGGATTGCACATGGTCAGGTGTACACATGGTGAACTGCTGTACATGATCAGGTGTACATATGGTGAACTGCTATACATGATCAGGTGTGCATGCAGTGAACTGCTGTACATGGTCAGGTGTGCACATGGTAAATTGCTGTATATGGTCAGGTGTGCACAAGATGGATCGCTGGGCATGGTCAGGTGTACACAGGATGGATTGCACATGGTCAGGTGTACACAGGATGGATTGCTGTGCACGGTCAGGTGTGCACATGGTGAACTGCTGTGCATGGGAAATGATGACGGCATGTCTGTATTAATCCTGCTGAGAGGGTGCCAGCTTCTCAGCGTGCTGGGTGGACTCGCCGCCTGTTGCCAGCACCTGGCTGAGCCCAGGGTGACTGGCCTGTCTCCTCCTCCAGGACTTGAGCCCTCCAGTTGCTGCAGCTGCTTGTAGCAATTAGAACGCATTGTGTGCAAAGACTTGAGTGTTGACTGAACCAATTAAAAGATCAATTAGTGCCCAGCGAGTGCTCAGAGAAGTGGCTCTCTGTGACAGGAGCGGACATCCCATCCGCCCAGAGGGCTATCGCCGGTCAGGAGTGGGGCTCTGGTTCGTAACTCTCTTCCTCTCCAAAGCTCGTAGGTTGTGAACATCCAGTGGAGGTATTCAGTCCATGGGCTAAGAGCACAGAATGCTTTCTTGGCAGCAGGATTTCCACTGGGCTAACGAAGTGGGTTACTAGTAAGCCATAGCATTACTAGTAATTGCATGATCATAATTAAGTACAAAGAGTAAAACGGACTTCTTAGAATTTATGCTGAGTTTATGCAAATATTTCGTTTTAGTTTTGATATAGTACATTCAAGAGCTTGTCTTCCCACCAGTTATTTATATATGTATATGGTTTGGATTTCTTGTTATTGTTTTTATAACCAGAAAAGTCCCAGTTTGTTCTCAGTTTCGCTTCCTATACTGGACTTTCAGCACGTGTGTACCACAAACTATGTGTAAAGCTTTGCACGTCATGGGTCTTGTGACAGAGTTTTGCAGGCCATGGGATGGAATGAAGATGGAATATGTTGAATTTCCAGATTTCTAAGGTGCAAAACTCCAGGAGAGATCTTCTCAGGAGGGGAAAAAAATCGACTCCAGGAGAATTTGTCAAGGTGTAAAGTATTAAGGACTGTACTTAGCAAGCCTGGGAGCAATTGGCAGACAGCAGAAGGTGTCTGACTGAAGCCTGGGATGTATTTCTGGCCCTTTGGTGGCTGACCCTGCAGGTGAAGAAGCAAGGGTGGTTATCCTATCTAATAAAGAGGGAATATGCTAATTGACCATCACTCCCTCACAAAGATGGCTGCACCCACAGCTGAGGCCAAGTTCCCTTAAGGAGACTTAATGAGCAATCAGCAGGGACTGGAGGCTACCCCTCCCCAGTCCCCATGGAGCTTGACAGGGGCCCTCAGGCCATGCCCCCGACCTGGCAGGGCTTGACAGGGGCCCTCAGGCCTCGCCCCCCACCCAGCAGGGCTTGACAGGGAACCTCAGGCCACACCCCCCACCAGGTGGGGCTTTACAGGGGACCTTAGGCCTTGTCCCCCACCCAGCGGGGCTTGACGAGGGACCTTAAGGTGCCCTCCCATCCTGGTGCTGGCTAGGGGACCTCAGGCTGCTCCCCCCACCCCAGCGCCAGGCCGGGGGACCTTAGGCCATGCCCCCCACCAGGAGGGGCTTGACGGAGGACCTCAAGGCATGCCCCTGCCCCGGTCTGGCCTGGGGGGACCTCAGGCCATGCCCCCTGTCCTGGCACCGGGCCAGGGGACCTAAGGCTACAAGGATGGGACTGGCCGGGTCTGGATCTAGCCCAATGCTGGTGGGGGGTGGGCAGCTGGGTCTGGGTCTCACGCGATTTTGAGGTACATGTGGGTGGGCAGGGACTTGACTCTGGGTCCTGTGGTGTGCCCCAGACTCTGACAGGAGGAAGGTTTTCATATACATTTTACTAATTTTCTTTTATCTCTGACACTTCTATTATAGAGAAAGGGCAAATAGCAATATTAAATTATTTCCTCTAATTAATCCCCTTTTAATGTGCATGAATTTCGCGTACTGGGTCACTAGTGTTAGTTATGACTGTGGGTGACCAGGAGAGAGTCTTCTGCTCCGTGACCCCTCTCTGCTTCCTGCAACCCTGCCAGGTCCCCAGAGAGATGTACTGAGAAGAGAGGCAGGGGAACCACAGGTGTGCTATGGCCTGGCGTTGGGGTAAATCTCTCTAAGGTAGGTCTGTCCTTGCACTAGAGGTGACCCAGAGAACTTGCTTTGTCTGGACAAGGATAGGTCATGTGACCTTCCTTAGGTCGCCTGTCACCTGGGTGCTACCTCATTTCCTACTTGGCTCTTTCTGATTTGGGAGACCCTATTGAATGGAAGGCAGCTGCAGGGCCTTCTCGGTCCCCAGCCACAGGGACTCCTGAGGGGGACTGTTCAGAAGGGAGTCCAAGGGGGGAACTTCCTGGGAGGACACCAGGTTGATGTCCCAGTGTTCACTCTCTCCTTCCCCCCACCGCAACCTCTCCCCCAGCCATCATGGCTCAGTAGCATCCTGGGCAAGGACCATTCCGTGTCCCTCCTTGGGGATGAGATGGCAGAAGGAGCTACAGGCATCTCCTGGGGCCTTGAGCATCTGGAAAACAGACTTCCATTCAAAGGCCATGATGTCAGGTGGTGTTTGATCGGGCATCCTAGCTTGTTCCCCAACGTTCTCGGTTATGGATGGGAGAATTCAGTCCAGCTAAGTTAAGCTACATGAGCCACCTGGCACTGGGTAGTTTGTGGAAACTCTAAGAAGTTCATAAAACCATGCTGGTGTGCAGAACAGCCAGGAGAAACCCAGAGCTGACCAAGGAGACCACCGTCCCCACCTGTGGGTGCTCCTGGGTGCTCACTTCCAAGTCTCCCCTGCTTGGCAGGACCTAGCTTAGGGATGACAGATCCTGAGCTGCTAGGGAGTCAGGGAAATGTGGTTTCTAGTTTTGCAGATGGAAGCTCCGGGAGGGCGGGAGTGGGTGCTGAGTGAGCCGCCTGTATCTGCAGAACTGTCCCAGGGACGGGTGGGTGGCGGGGACACATGGGGACTGAGGTCCCTGGGTGAGAGCTTGTGAAGAAGCAGACTTTGAGTTGAGCTAGAAGGGACCAGAGGGGGGTCACGGAGAGGCAGACCGGACCCTGAGGATGGCGTGGCTTTGCCTGTGGGGGCGCTCTGAAGACTGTGGCAGGCGTGGGTGGAGAATTCCTGTTTGAGAGTCGTGGTGAGGCCACACGGAGAAGACGAGGCAAGATCTCGGAAAAGCGTGAATACCGGGAGACTTAGGACGTCATCCTCTGCGTGGTGAGCGGTGGCTGGAGGGTCACAGAGCGGGGCATCATGAGATGGGTGTGTTCGAAGGAGTCTTGTGGCTGAGTGTGTCCAACCAGCCAGGAGTCAAGGTGGCAGGTGGTGACAGCCTAGTCTGGGTGCCAGCAGTGAGAAGACACACACACACACACACACACACACACACACACACACACACATGCACACAAACACACGCACGCGCCCCCCCCCCCCCCCCCCCCCCCCCCCAGAATGGATGGTGCGTCTTTTCAAAGGAGGCAGTGAGTGGAGGCGCCTGAGCTCTGGGGCCCGAATTCTCCATGTCCTGTGGTGCAGGCCTGACGCGTCTGCTGGGCCCCCACTGGTGTGGGCACCTGTGAAATGAAGGCAGTGCTCCTTTACCGCCCACCGCGGGGCCGCCGGGACCCTCTGACAGCTCCTCGCCCCAGGGCATCACAGGACCCAGCGATGTTTTGAAAGGAAGAACCGGTGACTGGGGGCTGCTAAGGAGAGAGGAGGGGAAACTGTGGGAGGTGACTCTGGGCTTTCTCCCTGAGAGCTGGGAGAAGGTGCGTTTCGGTGGGCGAGGAGGCCCTCGGGGACTTGGGGAGGCGCAACAGTCTGGTTGGAATCTGGTTATGCAGACGCGAGGGAAGACCGCACGGGAGAGGGGGCTGCAGAATCAGGACTGAAGCCCTAGCGGCGCAATAACCGTCCTTCTTCTGAGCCCTCGGCCTGGGGCACTTGGTTCCAGCAGCCCCAGGAATCCAATACGCCGACAGGCTTTATTCGTGCGTTTCCTCATCTAAAACAAGTCGGGTGCCCCTTCGCCACGGTTCATTTCCCTTCGCGTTAGGTGAGATGAGTGGCGGTTTGAGAGGTTCCTTCTAAACCAGGGGTGGGCAAACTTTTTGACTCGAGGGCCACCATGGGTTCTTAAACTGGACCGGAGGGCCGGAATAAAAGCGTGGATGGAGTGTTTGTGTGAACTAATATAAATTCAAAGTAAAGGAGCGGAGGGGAGAGCAAGAGAACCCTCTGCTCTTTCAGTTCCGCGGGCCGGATAGAACAGCCGAACGGGCCGGATCCGGCCTGCGGGCCGTAGTTTGCCCACAGCTGTTAAACAGACTGGGAACTCACACGGACGAGGAGGAACCAGACGTGCGTGTTCATTCGCGTTAAGCACGGTTTTCCGAGCTCCTGATGGACAGCCCTCACTTGTTTGCAGGAGGGCCTCCCGCTCCAGCGCTCTCCAGGTGTGAAATGAAATGCGCGCGGCGGCCTCAGAAGATTCCCAACCAAACGGCTAAGGGAGCCTTTGATCTCCAGGCAGCGCCGGGGACAGACAGGACTTCATTCCGCCACAGACGCTTCTTTCTTCCGACGGCACTTAGGGCGGCGGGGCAAGGCACAGGCTGGAGCAGCATGAAGCCAGGGCCTCTCCCGGCAGCAGCTCAGGCCTATAACCCTCTGGAAGACGCGAGGGATTCTCCACGCACACCGGGGAAGACGCTCCTCTTCCTGTGCGCTTCTCCACAGCCAGACGGTGCTGCGAAGCCTGCCCTGCTGCGGACAGGACCGCTAAACACAGCCAGGGTGGCGACATCAGCACCGCGAGGCCGTGTTTTAAATGTCAGAGAGCAGAAGGCTAAGGAAAATCTTACTAGCCTGACCTATCCACCATGATGCGTAGAATCAAAAAAGGTAAAAACGATTCTAATTTTAGGCCCCTGAACCCTGATCTTCTTTGTTGCTTAGAGAGCAGATTGCACAGTGAGGGTTCATCTGTGTGATTTCAAAAAGACACACTTCCCATGGCAGCTCCACCACCAGGCGTCCTCAAACGACAGCCCGCGGGCCACATGAGGCCCGCCGAGGATATTGATCCGGCCCGCTGGGTGCTGCTGCCTGTCCTGTTTAGCAGCTGACGCGTCCCGGGCCCGCAGTGCGCATAGGAATTTGTTCATAGTTTTTTTTTAAACTATAGTCCGGCCCTCCAACGGTCTGAGGGACAGTGAACTGGCCCTCTGTTTAAAAAGTTTGAGGACCACTGAGTCATACACAAACCCTGAACCCCGAGGGATGGAAAGGAAGGTCTCTTTCGAAAAAGTAAAATTTTGCTCTTGAAATGGAGGTTCAGTTCCTGGCTTAGAAATCTTCCCCGATATGATGCTAACTACCTGCATTTTGCTGATCATTTTTGTTTTACTTTCCCGCACTTAAAACGTCAGGATTTGGAGCTAATTTAGGAATGCCCAAAGGGGAAGGCTGCGGAGACGGTCACAGGGGTCGTGGTGGCTGTTGCGTTTCGGGAATTGTGGCCTATCGCGTGGAAAGTGGCCGCCGGGTGCTGTCTGCTCAGCCGCACACCCCTGGGGTCTCTGACAGATCCCATCCTCGCATGTACTCCCGGGTCCTCAGGTCGGGCGAGGGCGAGGCGAGGGGGGCACGGGCCTTGGCCACATCTCTGAAGAGGACGCAGAACCCCAATCATCAAGATAAATAATATTTTAACACAACATTTTTAAAAATCAAAATTAATGCACAAAAATCTACGATGACCGAAGTATAAACATCTACATCACCATAGGGTGTGTGACAGTGCCACGCCGAGCGCTGCCTGAGCTGAGGCTCGAGGAGACATCAGGAGAGCCATCTGCCTTGCTCCTAATGTGGTTATTTTGCTCATGATGATTTTTGACATTGCTTTTGTCTTCTTAAAATAATGCATGGAAATGTCATGTATCACAATTCCTACATTTTTTTTTTTGTCGCCTCTTTACATTCTGTGCTCTAGGCCAGTGCCTCACACTCCTCGCCCTGAGCCCAGGATTGCTTGTCATTGCGGTTTGCTCGCTCCCTCGGTCCTCCCCGAGCTCTGAGCAGGTGCCTATAAACCATCCGGAAGCCCTGCTCACAAACAGAACTGCAGCCCGCACAGCCGGCCGCGTGGCTCCGTGGTTGAGCGTCGACCTATGAACCAGGAGGTCACAGTTCGATTCCTGGTCAAGGGCACATGCCTGGGTTGCGGGCTCGATCCCCAGTGTGAGGCGTGCAAGAGGCAGCCGATCAGTGATTCTCTCTCAGCATTGATGCTTCTGTCTCTCCCTCCGTCCCTTCCTCTCTGGAACTAATAAAAATAAATTAAAAAAGAAAAGGGCTGTTGTCTTCCCATGGCTGCTCATAATCCAGACGGAAACGCCAGTGAAGGCCACGTGCAGTAAGAGTTGGGGTGCCCGCAGACCGCTGATGGTTTCCATGGAGACCTCCATTTCTAGAGATGCGTTATAGGCCTGGGCCATTTCTGGGGTTTCTTCTCTTTCTCTTTTCCCTGCTTTGCTTGTGGCCCCCACACACCCGTCATTGGTGGGTTGGGTGACGGGCTCTGTTCGGGGACAGGCTCAGATGTTTCCGGGAGCGCTTCTTTTTCGGAAGTCTGCAGAGCCCGCCGGTGTCATTGCTTCTTTCACCAGATCTCCCACTGAAGACATGGCCACGAGCTGGAACTTTAAACTTGCGCCCATTTGGTGTGTCACTAGCAGTCACGCTGAGTCTGCACCTGCGTGTAGATGACCAAACTGCTGCCCGGGGAGCTGGGCACAGGGAGGCTGGCGAAGGCGCCTTTGCACGGGAGCGACCTTTCTTCTGGAGTCCCGCTCACTCTGTGCCACTCCTGAGACTCGCAGAAGCAGAGTCCCTCACTCCATGTCCAGCGGGCCACCTGGGCCACCTGAGCACCTGGGCCACCTGGGCCACGTGAGCCACCTGGGCCACCTGGGCCACCTGGGCCACCTGGGCCACCTGAGCCACCTGGGCCACCTGGGCCACCTGGGCCACCTGAGCACCTGGGCCACCTGAGCCACCCGAGCACCTGGGCCACCTGAGCACCTGGGCCACTTGAGCCACCTGGGCCACCTGGGCCACCTGAGCACCTGGGCCACCTGAGCACCTGGGCCACCTGGGCCACCTGGGCCACCTGGGCCACCTGAGCCACCTGAGCACCTGGGCCACCTGAGCACCTGGGCCACCTGAGCCACCTGGGCCACCTGGGCCACCTGAGCCACCCGAGCACCTGGGCCACCTGAGCACCTGGGCCACCTGAGCCACCTGGGCCACCTGGGCCACCTGAGCACCTGGGCCACCTGAGCACCTGGGCCACCTGGGCCACCTGGGCCACCTGAGCACCTGGGCCACCTGGGCCACCTGAGCACCTGGGCCACCTGGGCCACCTGAGCCACCTGGGCCACCTGAGCCACCTGAGCACATGGGCCACCTGAGCACCTGGGCCACCTGGGCCACCTGGGCCACCTGAGCCACCTGGGCCACCTGAGCACCTGGGCCTCCTGAGCACCTGAGCCACCTGAGCCACCTGGGCCACCTGGGCCACCTGTGCCACCTGCGCACCTGGGCCACCTGAGCACCTGGGCCACCTGGGCCACCTGGGCCACCTGAGCACCTGGGCCACCTGGGCCACCTGGGCCACCTGAGCACCTGGGCCACCTGGGCCACCTGAGCCACCTGAGCACCTGGGCCACCTGGGCCACCTGAGCACCTGGGCCACCTGGGCCACCTGAGCCACCTGGGCCACCTGGGCCACCTGAGCACCTGGTCCACCTGAGCACCTGGGCCACCTGAGCACCTGGGCCACCTGAGCCACCTGGGCCACCTGAGCCACCTGAGCACCTGGGCCACCTGAGCACCTGGGCCACCTGGGCCACCTGAGCCACCTGGGCCACCTGGGCCACCTGGGCCACCTGAGCACCTGGGCCACCTGAGCACCTGAGCCACCTGGGCCACCTGGGCCACCTGGGCCCCTGAAGCAGCCACTCGCCGGGTCACAGATGGCTACACACCATCTCAACGCTTGTCTAGAATTCACTAAGAGGCGTGGCGCAGGACATGTTTCCCTATGAATGGACACAAGTGTCTTTTAAAGAGCAAAGTGAGATGATTCATTCTGCTCTCCTCCTTCCTCTCTATCCACCCATCAGAAGCATGGCAGTCTCTGCCCCAGAAGAGCCAAAACCTGGGCCTGGGCCAGACCTCCGGGAAGATGCCAGCGGACCTGTCCCAGTGCTGTCCCAGGCCCCGCTCAGCTAAGCAAACACCTGACCGCACAGTCTCACTTTAGATGCACACACAGAGGGCAGGGAGAGGGCGTGGATGGCAAAGCGCACTCTGAGGTCCAGGTCCTCAGGAAGACGCGGCAGAATCGGGGGATGGATAAACATCAGTTGGAAGGAGCTCGGCCCCCGGGACGCTCTGTGAACGGTGCCCGCGGTCCCGCGTGGGCCGGGGCATTTCCCTGTGCCTGATTATTAGACCATGGCGCAGGCCACGGTACTTACGGCGCACATTCTCAGAAGCAGATTTTAGAAAGATTGAAGTTAAAACACCTCAAAGGGGAAAAAAAATCAGAATCAGACTTTTGTTCTTATCATTTAAAACTTCACATTAAAGCACTATAAAAAAAAATAAGATTTTTCTGCTTAGAAAAGCAGGCTTTAGCTATGCAAATATTATCTTATCTATCATACTTTTCCTCCCAAAATTCCAGACATAGAAAATGGCATTCTTAATATGTCCATTCCCAAGTAGTTTGTTATTTTTGAAAGAAATAACAGAATGTTTTTACTTTTATGATTGCTTAGTGTGAACGTATAGTTTACATTTTTTGGGTTATATTTTTCCCATCACTAAACAATTCCGGACAATGAGTGCAAAACAGAACTGAATATAAATAATTTAGCTGAGTTCCTTTTCTTCTTGCAAACATGTTTAAAGTCATGTTTAAAAAAAGTTGGATGACTTCTTAAGGATATGAATGTATATCCTGTCCTTTCCTGAACACACCAGAACATTGGGGGAAGCCATTTTCCTCGCGCACATTGTTTTTGGCAGCTCTGGGGGAAAGTCTGCTCGCTTGTCCAGATACATTTCATCAGCAGGATCGCGGGTTCCGGGAAGCACTGTGCATGCCTGCGACATAGAGGGCGTCTGCGGCACGGGGCACCCGCGTGTTGTACGTCTGCTGCACCTTCTGGGGCTGGGAGCGTCCGGTCTGGGTGCCGTGTGAGCCGGAGACAGGGTTCACATGGCCCTTCATGTTGGAAGTAAGAGGGACTGTGGAGCGAAAGCGCTTCCCGCATCAGGGCCGCCGGGTGGGAATGCATGCCTCACCGACGTTGAGAATCGGCGCTCTGCTCCGTCCACAGACTTTCTGGGCACAACTGTTCAGTGGGCTGTGTTTCTGCTGTTGTGGTTATTTATTTGTTTTTAAAATATAATTTTATTGATTTCATAGAGGAAGGGAGAGGGAGAGAGAGCTAGAAACATCGGTGATGAGAGAGGAGCGTTGATCGGCGGCCTCCTGCTCACCCCACACTGGGGACAGCCCGCAGCCCGGGCCTGTGCCCTGACCGGGAATCGAACCCTGACCTCCTGGTTCTCAGGTCGATGCTCAACCGCTGAGCCACGCGGCCTGGGCCCAGGGTGCCGTTGTGTTCCCAAGTGTTTTCAATGAGGACAAGAGCTCACACCAAGCGGAGGAGGCCACGATGGACATTTCCCGTCTGTCAATCAATCAGGTTGCCCTTCATCTTTCATTCCGTCTGCATGCGTGTGGGAATGTGTTTGCTTTTTCAAAATGTCCGTGGGTGACCAGGTGCACACCCACGGTTGCTCCTCCGACGTGCGATGCCTGCTCTGCCTCCGCCCCTGAGCCAGGGAGCAGCGTCCAGGCGGCTGGAAGGAAAGGCCGTGGGAGAGCCCTTTCGTTTCCACGGGATCGTGTCTAAGAGCGTTGGTGTGTCCTCGTGGGAACATAAGCCCCGGAGTGCGCGGAGACGGACTTCCAGCCCCACAGCCCGGCACAGCGTGTGCCTGCAGCCAGGTTCCCGCCCTGAGCTCTCTTCCCCGTCGCGCGCAGCGGCCGGGAGCCCTCGAATGACATCGCGTGGGTGACGTGCTGGACGTGGTGTCCGTTTGCTGGGAGCAATGGAAGACGCTGCTTTCGTATGGTTACTATTGTCTTTGTTGTTGTTGTTGTTGTTACTGTGAGGAATACGTGTCAGGCTCCCGTATGGAAAGCGATGCACGGGATGGGAGGAGGGCGCGAGAGGCCGGGCGTGCGGGGTGCGGGTTAGGGGGACCAGAGACTATGGCACGAAGTGGGAGCCACCGGCGGCGGCGCGCTTCACGGCTGCAGGGCAGAAGCTGGCCGTCGGTGGTCTGCCGTGTGGCGGGCCTCTCTTGCACGCTCACCGCCGTGGAGCTCACCCGCTGTGGCTGTGTGCTGGGGTCCTCGTTTCCTGGGGATGGCCCAGGGCTGCTCTCGGCTGCGAGGGCGCCTGCTGCTCCCTCCTCGCCAGGAGGCCCTGTCCGTGGTCCACAGCGTGGCCGTCACGCCTCCTTCTCGCCAGGCGGTGCCTGCCTCTGACTTCATCCTTAGGGACCCGCCAGAGACACGCTGCCTCTTAACGGCCTCGCCTGCTGAGGCCAGGCCCGCCCCTTTGCCATGTAGCAGAATACAGTCCCAGGGCCGATCTCTCATCGTGTTCTCAGGTTCTGGCCCCACTCGGAGGAAGAGGTGATCCAGGGCCTCGTATACCGAGGGAGGGGATCTGGGGACCATCTTAGAATCCTGCCGCCATAGGGCCTCCTGTGCTTCATGTCTGCCACGGTCGCTCTGATGCTGTGCTTTCCAAGGCCCCGCCGGGTGGACACTGGGGCAGAGAACGGAAGCCCGTCTCTAATTTGCATGAACTTGACCAAGTCCTTTCACTCCCTGGATCATTTCATCCCCATCTGCACGGAGGGGCTCTCCGTGACGGTCCGAACCTGGGATGTGATGGACAGTCACACAGTCACTCAACAGATGTTTGCAATCCTCTTCAATGACAGAAATGTGTTGTCTGGAGGCAGGAGATCCACGATCCAGGCCCTGGGCTGGTGAGAGGGCTGTGACGGCTGCCCGTTCTGAAGTCTCTTCAAGAGAGTCCTTTAGTCCTTTACTTAAAAGTGTATTGCATGCCTCCTGTGCGCTAGGCAGTGCTCCAGGCACTGAGGCCACATTCGCAATGGAAGCAGCCAAAGCTGCTGTGGTGGAGCCGACACCATCCTCAGAGAGCAGGGAGTCAGCATCACACACATACAGAGTGTGCCGTGTGCAGGGGATGCATGATACACCCATGTGTCCCAGCTGCTGAGTGTGCCGTGTGCAGGGGATGCATGATACAGCCGTGTGTCCCAGCTGCTGAGTGTGCCATGTGCAGAGGATGCATGATACACCCGTGTGTCCCAGCTGCTGAGTGTGCCGTGTGCAGGGGATGTATGATACACCCATGTGCCCCAGGTGCAGAGTGTGCCGTGTGCAGGGGATGCATGATACACCCATGTGTCCCAGGAGCAGAGTGTGCCATGTGCAGGGGATGCATGATACACCCACGTGTCCCAGGAGCAGAGTGTGCCGTGTGCAGGGGATGTATGATACACCGTGTCCCAGGAGCAGAGTGTGCCCTGTGCAGGGGATGTATGATACACCGTGTCCCAGGAGCAGAGTGTGCCATGTGCAGGGGATGTATGATACACCGTGTCCCAGGAGCAGAGTGTGCCATGTGCAGGGGATGTATGATACACCGTGTCCCAGGAGCAGAGTGTGCCATGTGCAGGGGATGTATGATACACCGTGTCCCAGGAGCAGAGTGTGCCGTGAGCAGGGGATGTATGATACACCGTGTCCCAGGAGCAGAGTGTGCCATGTGCAGGGGATGTATGATACACCGTGTCCCAGGTGCAGAGTGTGCCGTGTGCAGGGGATGTATGATACACCGTGTCCCAGGTGCAGAGTGTGCCGTGTGCAGGGGATGTATGATACACCCATGTGTCCCAGGTGCAGAGTGTGCCGTGTGCAGGGGATGCATGATACACCCATGTGTCCCAGCTGCTGAGTGTGCCGTGTGCAGGGGATGCATGATACACCCGTGTGTCCCAGCTGCAGAGTGTGCCGTGTGCAGGGGATACATGATACACCCACATGTCCAGGAGCAGAGTGTGCTGTGTGCAGAGGATGCATGATACACCCATGTGTCCCAGCTGCTGAGTGTGCCGTGTGCAGGGGATGCATGATACACCCATGTGTCCCAGCTGCAGAGTGTGCCGTGTGCAGGGGATGCATGATACACCCATGTGTCCCAGCTGCAGAGTGTGCCGTGTGCAGGGGATGTATGATACACCCATGTGTCCCAGGTGCAGAGTGTGCGTGTGCAGGGGATGCATGATACACCCATGTGTCCCAGCTGCTGAGTGTGCCGTGTGCAGGGGATGCATGATACACCCATGTGTTCCAGCTGCAGAGTGTGCCGTGTGCAGGGGATGTATGATACACCCATGTGTCCCAGGTGCAGAGTGTGCCGTGTGCAGGGGATGCATGATACACCCGTGTGTCCCAGGAGCAGAGTTTAGCATGTGCAGGGGATGCATGATACACCCACGTGTCCCAGGAGCAGAGTGTGCGTGTGCAGGGGATGCTTGATACACCCACGTGTCCCAGGAGCAGAGTGTGCCGTGTGCAGGGGATGCATGATACACCCAAGTGTCCCAGGTGCAGAGTGTAGCATGTGCAGGGGATGTATGATACACCCATGTGTCCCAGGTGCAGAGTGTGCCGTGTGCAGGGGATGTATGATACACCCACGTGTCCCAGGAGCAGAGTGTAGCGTGTGCAGGGGATGTATGATACACCGTGTCCCAGGAGCAGAGTGTGCCATGTGCAGGGGATGTATGATACACCGTGTCCCAGGAGCAGAGTGTGCCGTGTGCAGGGGATGCATGATACACCCACGTGTCCCAGGTGCAGAGTGTAGCATGTTCAGGGGATGCATGATACACCCATGTGTCCCAGCTGCTGAGTGTGCCGTGTGCAGGGGATGCATGATACACCCATGTGTCCCAGCTGCAGAGTGTGCCGTGTGCAGGGGATGCATGATACACCCGTGTGTCCCAGGAGCAGAGTGTAGCATGTGCAGAGGATGCATGATACACCCATGTGTCCCAGCTGCAGAGGGTGCCGTGTGCAGGGGATGCATGATACACCCACGTGTCCCAGGAGCAGAGTGTGCGTGTCCAGGGGATGCATGATACACCCACGTGTCCCAGGAGCAGAGTGTGCGTGTGCAGGGGATGCTTGATATACCCACGTGTCCCAGGAGCAGAGTGTGCCGTGTGCAGGGGATGTATGATACACCGTGTCCCAGCTGCAGAGTGTGCCGTGTGCAGGGGATGTATGATACACCCATGTGTCCCAGGAGCAGAGTGTGCCATGTGCAGGGGATGTATGATACACCGTGTCCCAGGAGCAGAGTGTGCCATGTGCAGGGGATGTATGATACACCGTGTCCCAGGAGCAGAGTGTGCCATGTGCAGGGGATGTATGATACACCGTGTCCCAGGAGCAGAGTGTGCCGTGTGCAGGGGATGTATGATACACCGTGTCCCAGGAGCAGAGTGTGCCGTGTGCAGGAGATGTATGATACACCGTGTCCCAGGAGCAGAGTGTGCCGTGTGCAGGGGATGCATGATACACCGTGTCCCAGGAGCAGAGTGTGCCATGTGCAGGGGATGTATGATACACCGTGTCCCAGGTGCAGAGTGTGCCGTGTGCAGGGGATGTATGATACACCGTGTCCCAGGTGCAGAGTGTGCCGTGTGCAGGGGATGCATGATACACCCATGTGTCCCAGGAGCAGAGTGTGCGTGTGCAGGGGATGCATGATACACCCATGTGTCCCAGCTGCAGAGGGTGCCGTGTGCAGGGGATGCATGATACACCCACGTGTCCCAGGAGCAGAGTGTGCGTGTCCAGGGGATGCATGATACACCCACGTGTCCCAGGAGCAGAGTGTGCGTGTGCAGGGGATGCTTGATATACCCACGTGTCCCAGGAGCAGAGTGTGCCGTGTGCAGGGGATGTATGATACACCGTGTCCCAGGAGCAGAGTGTGCCATGTGCAGGGGATGTATGATACACCGTGTCCCAGGAGCAGAGTGTGCCGTGTGCAGGGGATGTATGATACACCGTGTCCCAGGAGCAGAGTGTGCCGTGTGCAGGAGATGTATGATACACCGTGTCCCAGGAGCAGAGTGTGCCGTGTGCAGGGGATGTATGATACACCGTGTCCCAGGTGCAGAGTGTGCCGTGTGCAGGGGATGCTTGATACACCCACGTGTCCCAGGAGCAGAGTGTGCCGTGTGCAGGGGATGCATGATACACCCACGTGTCCCAGGAGCACAGTGTAGCGTGTGCAGGGGATGTATGATACACCGTTTCCCAGGAGCAGAGTGTAGCATGTTCAGGGGATGCATGATACACCCATGTGTCCCAGCTGCTGAGTGTGCCGTGTGCAGGGGATGCATGATACACCCATGTGTCCCAGGAGCAGAGTGTGCCGTGTGCAGGGGATGTATGATACACCGTGTCCCAGGAGCAGAGTGTGCCATGTGCAGGGGATGTATGATACACCGTGTCCCAGGAGCAGAGTGTGCCGTGTGCAGGGGATGTATGATACACCGTGTCCCAGGAGCAGAGTGTGCCGTGTGCAGGAGATGTATGATACACCGTGTCCCAGGAGCAGAGTGTGCCGTGTGCAGGGGATGCATGATACACCGTGTCCCAGGAGCAGAGTGTGCCATGTGCAGGGGATGTATGATACACCGTGTCCCAGGTGCAGAGTGTGCCGTGTGCAGGGGATGTATGATACACCGTGTCCCAGGTGCAGAGTGTGCCGTGTGCAGGGGATGCATGATACACCCATGTGTCCCAGGAGCAGAGTGTGCGTGTGCAGGGGATGCATGATACACCCATGTGTCCCAGCTGCAGAGGGTGCCGTGTGCAGGGGATGCATGATACACCCACGTGTCCCAGGAGCAGAGTGTGCGTGTCCAGGGGATGCATGATACACCCACGTGTCCCAGGAGCAGAGTGTGCGTGTGCAGGGGATGCTTGATATACCCACGTGTCCCAGGAGCAGAGTGTGCCGTGTGCAGGGGATGTATGATACACCGTGTCCCAGGAGCAGAGTGTGCCATGTGCAGGGGATGTATGATACACCGTGTCCCAGGAGCAGAGTGTGCCGTGTGCAGGGGATGTATGATACACCGTGTCCCAGGAGCAGAGTGTGCCGTGTGCAGGAGATGTATGATACACCGTGTCCCAGGAGCAGAGTGTGCCGTGTGCAGGGGATGTATGATACACCGTGTCCCAGGTGCAGAGTGTGCCGTGTGCAGGGGATGCTTGATACACCCACGTGTCCCAGGAGCAGAGTGTGCCGTGTGCAGGGGATGCATGATACACCCACGTGTCCCAGGTGCAGAGTGTAGCATGTGCAGGGGATGTATGATACACCCATGTGTCCCAGGTGCAGAGTGTGCCGTGTGCAGGGGATGTATGATACACCCACGTGTCCCAGGAGCACAGTGTAGCGTGTGCAGGGGATGTATGATACACCGTTTCCCAGGAGCAGAGTGTAGCATGTTCAGGGGATGCATGATACACCCATGTGTCCCAGCTGCTGAGTGTGCCGTGTGCAGGGGATGCATGATACACCCATGTGTCCCAGGAGCAGAGTGTGCCGTGTGCAGGGGATGTATGATACACCGTGTCCCAGGAGCAGAGTGTGCCATGTGCAGGGGATGTATGATACACCGTGTCCCAGGTGCAGAGTGTGCCGTGTGCAGGGGATGCATGATACACCCATGTGTCCCAGGAGCAGAGTGTAGCGTGTGCAGGGGAATCATGATACACCCACGTGTCCCAGGAGCAGAGTGTGCCGTGTGCAGGGGATGCTTGATACACCCACGTGTCCCAGGAGCAGAGTGTGCCGTGTGCAGGGGATGTATGATACACCCACGTGTCCCAGGTGCAGAGTGTAGCATGTGCAGGGGATGTATGATACCCCCACTCCCCAGGCGCCACTGGCAGGAGCACGGGTGTGAGCGGGACAGGTGGAGGTGTGGGTCCCAGGGTTGTGCTCAGTGAGATGAAAAGTCTAGGAATCCCGGGGGGTGAACGGGTGATTGTCTGGAATCGTCTCCTGAAAACAATCGTGAACAGAGGGAAGCCTCATGAACATCTCGGGGGGCGGGGTGATGTGTGGCTGAGGTGAAGAGAGGAAGTGTTTCCCCTCGGGGTCCCGCCCGAAAGGAGGGAGCAGTCGGAGTCTCCCGCTCGCCACGCGCACAGGCATCCACACACGAATGGACGGCAGCCAGGGGGAGACGAAATGCCAGCGCCGGGACCTGGCAGGAGCAGCCCGCAGGCTGGCGGGAGGATGTGGAGGGTGTGTTGGGACCGCCCCTCTCCTCGGGGCGCCTCAGCTTTGGCAGTGGCCCTGGGAGAGGCACGGAGCCAGGGGGGGGGGGGCCTGAGGGACTTGGCGATGGCCTCCCAGGAGCCTTTTATGCACTGGTTTATGCACTCGTGGATGAAACTGCAGTTCCAGGAAATAGTTGACTTCCCGAGGTCACCCAGCGAGTGGCAGAGCTGGAGCTCAGCCCAGGCCTCCTGACTCCTCTGCAGACACAGCGCCTTCCTGCCTGGTCCTGGGCCGCCCCCTCGAAGCCCTGCCTCTCCCACCGGGGGCCCCTTCCCGGCTCCGCCTCTCCCACCAGCCCCACCGGGGCCCCATTCCGGTGCCCTCTAGCCTCATGGTGCCCAAGAGAGAGGCTGCATCTTATTTGGGGTTTATTGACTCGGCTGCTCTACCAAAGCTCCACTAACCGAGTGAGTTCAAACTAAGAGTTTTATTGTCTGGAGGCTGGAAGTCCAAGGTCAAGTGCAAGGTCAAGGTGGGGGGTAGGGTTGGTTCCTTCTGAGGCTGAGGGCGGATCGGCCCTGTGCCTTTCTTGCAGCGCCTGATGGGTCACGGCCACCATCTTCTCAGGCCTTTGCCTGGATCTCTGCCTTCCTCTTCACGTGGTGTGTTTCTGTCAACCGATGGTCATTGTACCAGTGAGAGGACTAGGTCCCCAGAGGAGTCCCCAGGGAAGATATCTGGGGACACTCTGACCTTCAGAGGAAAAGCCTACACTCGGGTGGATATTTTGGAGGTGGCTCCTGAGGTGACACAGAGTAAAACCAGGAATTATCAGTGACCCCGTGTTTTCCAAAAATTCCAAACTCTGCTGGTCAACCCATGGAGGGTCTTGGCCAGATTCTTCCTTGAACATTGTTCTAGCTACATTTCACCATAATATTGACAGCTGCGGAAACAGAGCCTAGGATTTATATTTCGAGGCTCAGTACTACTTCCTCCGTGAAGCATTCCTGGATTTTTCCCCACCAGGAGGGATGCCCCTCTTCTGTGAATTTCATTCCCTCATGTCCAAGTGTTTCGTCTCAGAATTCATTGCCTGAAAACTGTTGGCCAAGGGACTGATATAAATGTAAGGGAGTGGGGTGGTTCAGAGATGGTCTTATGTGTTAGTAGAGTAAGTTTTCAAGTTCAGGGATGCTGGGAAATTCCATCCTATCATAAATAACTCTATCAACTCTGATATTGGAAATTCCCTTTCGTGGAGGAAGGTGATGTACTTGACAATTATCAAGAGAAGACATTTAGCCCGGCTGGTATGGCTCAGTGGTTGAGCGTTGACCTATGAACCAGGAGGTCAAGCTTTGATTCCTGGTCAGGGCACATGCCCAGGTTGTAGGCTCAACCCCCCAGTTTGGGGCATGCAGGAGGCAGCCAATCAATGATTCTCTCTCATCAATTGATGTTTCTATCTCTCTGGCCCCTCTCCCTTCCTCTCTGAAATCAATAAAAAGATGTCTTAAAAAAAATAAGACATTTACTTTGGTTTATACTAAGATGTGAATGACTGATATAACATCCTACCCTAAGATTAGATCTTCATGAAAGGAGAGGGAGCATGACAGACAGAGGTTGCCTGAAGGGGAGGAAGGGAGAGACAGGAAGCAAAGAGACAGCCCCTGGAGGCGGACTTTATGAGTTTGTCCGTAGCTACCTTTGGAGGAGAAAAGATGTGATAGCCTCGTGGTCCCTTGGTTCCCCACACCGTTGTTCTCTCCCCCACCTACCAGGGGCCGTGTCTTCCCTTTACCTTGAATTTGATCTGACGCGGCAACGGTGAGCACCCTTCCAGCTCCCCACCTAACGAGAGGAAGGCATCGCCGGAGATCCGTATCTTTGTGAAATAACCACGAAAAAGGCCGTGTGTGGGGGCCTCTCGAGGAGGCTGCGAGTTTGGAAACTCGTGTGGCACTGAGAAGTCCGAGAAGGGTTTCAGGGCAGCTTCCGACGGACGGGGGTCCTTGGTCCTGTGTGATTTACAACACGTCCCATCCGGCCCGTGAAGGTGCCAGTGAGGGCCTGCGGGAGAGGGGAACTGATGATGTCCAAGCAGCTGAGAGCTAGTCCCGATGAAAGATGTGTCTCCGACGATGTCGACGTAGTCGCTCTGAAGCACGCCAAGGAAGGAGTCGGAGGGGAAGCTCGGCCGCAGACCAGCCAGAGATCGGTCTTGTCTATAAGGCCAAACGTCAGCCCGGCTTTTAGGACATGCACACATTCACAGTCCTAAAAAAAAAAAAAGGCCGGCCGTGGCGACCGCCAGGAAGCAATGCCAGACGCTCCGCTGGCTTGGCTGCACCTGACGTACGTTCATTCACGGGCACGGAGCCGAGACGGACGGCTCAGCCCGGCCAGACGTCACGCTTCATTACCTCGCCCACCTCCGCGCGGGCGGCGGCCCCGAGCGGGAATCGCTGGCAGTCGACAGCACCCGCAATTACGGCGTGTTTAAACACTTGGTGTTTGTCCAGCGTGTGCTCGCAGTCTGTGTTCTGAAAATAATTGGGTAGGTGCCTAACAAAGCGTGGATCTCTGCTCTTAAGTGAATTAAACCAGCCAATGTTTTCCTGTTGTGAAGGGCAATTTCCGCAGGGCCCGGGGAGCTCCGGGGACACAAAGCCGCACTTCCCCTCCCCGGCTCCATCTCCCCCGGTGACCGAGTCTTAGGGCTGAAGGAAGAGCTGACGGCCAATGGCGTGTGCGTTTGTAACGCATTGATCTCTGTGTAGGGTTCTGTCTTAGGAATGCTTCCACACGTTGACAGCACAGAGGGCCATGCTAATTGAAAAATGCCACTAAGAACCACTATTTTTGAGGTACTTTTTCTGAGGTCTGGTTGCCATAGGAAAACCTGTCCGTGTTTAATGGATGCAGCTGGAGGAGTTTTGTGATCAGCATACACTCATGAAACCATCACTGCATTCTATACCATAAACCAGGGGTGGGCAAACTTTTTGACTCGAGGGCCACCATGGGTTCTTAAACTGGACCGGAGGGCCGGAACAAAAGCATGGATGGAGTGTTTGTGTGAACTAATATAAATTCAAAGTAAAGGAGCGGAGGGGAGAGCAAGAGAACCCTCCGCTCTTTCGGCTCCGCAGGCCGGATAGAACAGCCGAACGGGCCAGATCTGGCCCGCGGGCCGTAGTTTGCCCACGGCTGCACACACCCACAATTTTCAGAATTTTCCTACCATCCTCTTTTTGCTGTTGTTGTTAATCCTCGCCCGGGGATATTTTCCCATTGATTTTTAGGGAGAGTGGAAGGGAGGGGGAGAGACAGAGAGAAACATCGATGTGAGAGACACACATCGATTGGCTGCCTCCTGCGTGCGCCCCAACCAGGGCCCAGGCTGGGGAGGAGCCTGCCACCAAGGTACGTGCCCTTGACTGGAATCGAACCCGGAACCCTTTGGTCCACAGGCTGACGCTCTATCCACTGAGCCACACCAGTGGGGGCCATCCTCTTTATTTCCTCTCATTATTTTCTAAGAGGAACATTTTTTAAAAAAATATATTTTATTGATATTTTACAGAGAGGAAGGGAGAGGGATAGAGAGCTAGAAACATCAATCAGCTGCCTCCTGCACACCCCCCACTGGGGATGTGCCCGCAACCCAGGTACATGCCCTTGACCGGAATCGAACCCGGGACCCTTCAGTCCGCAGGCCGACGCTCTATCCACTGAGCCAAACCGGTTTCGGCCTCTAAGAGGAACATTCAACCTGAGATCCACCTACTGAGCAGGATCCTCGCGCACAGCACCAGCATGAGCTGCCGGTCCTACATGGGGCAGCAGATCCCAAGGACGGAGTGGTCCCGCGTCTCCGAACCCTCATTCCCTCTGGCTAATCTGACTGGGCATCTTCAAGTTTTAAGAATGAATCTGTCTATGATCCCAAGGCGACGCGAGCCAGAAAGGCAAGCGGACACCTTAGGGCTGTGGGGAGGAACAGGAAGTTCTGAGCACATGATCTGAAGCTCCGGAGGGAACAGGCACTGACGGATCGAAGCTGAACTCGTCTCCCACTTCTTGCCTGACATGTCGCCCTTTTTTGTCCTTTTCTGGAAAGAACTGACAAATCTTGGCAAAGGCCACACACGGTTAAGTAAGCGAACCTGCACCTTCAGTTCGGGTCGGTCCCCTCCTTGGCACCAAATGCAACGTGCGAAGGACGCTTCTCGCTGGCTCTCCATGAGACCTGACGCTCAGCGCTCTGTGGTCCGGCGGCCGGGAAACCCGCGTCCCGAGACTCCGTCTCCCGCAGAAGTGGTTCCATGCGCATCACGCTGTCGGAGCGCCAGGGCGTGCTTTCCGTGGCGGCGCCTGACTTTAAGATAACCGTAAACTGCTCGCGTGTATCTGCATAGTCTCACCGTTTGTTAGTTACCCTGACGTTTTGCAAGAAGTGGGGGTTAAAAGGATTTTCAAAAACCATTTCAAATGGGTATATTTTTAATTATGCCAAGTGGAGAGTCTTTATACTTGCTTAGTGAGACCTGAAAAGTTGATTCAATTTCGAATGTTTGAATTCAAGGCATCTTAGAGAACCTCCCGGCCGGTCCCCGCAAAGCGGGAAAGGGCGTGAAGGCAGAGTTACCTGGTGTCTGGCCAGAGTCGTTGAACTGGGCACCTCTTGCTGGGACTCCTGGTCCAGTGCTCGCTCAGCTGCACCAACGCCCCATCTTGGCTGACAAACCCCAATAACTGAAACATGCCGTGGCACTCCAGAGTCCAGGGTCCTTCTTAGAGCCGTGTCCTCCACGGCTGTTCTCAGACTCACTCGCTGACCGGGACTCCTGGTCTGTGAGGGGAGGAGGCGGGACATTTTTCCTGGACTTCAGGCTCAGAAAGTGGGGCGACGTGAGAACGGTGACGATATCTCTACTTGCTAAGATATTATAAGTATGTGCATGATATTATACTTATGAGCATGTATGAAACACATTGACTTGTTTAACCTAAGACTTAACAATATGCCACAATTTTATAACCATGTTTATTTTTTTTTTAAATTGATTTTAGAGAGGAAGGGAGAGGGAGAGAGAGAGAGAGAAACATCAACAATGAGAGAGAATCATTGGTCGGCTGCCTTCTGCATGCCCCCTACTGGGGATCGAGTCTGCAACCCGGGCACACGCCCTGACCGAGAATTGAACTGGGACCTCCTGGTTCATAGGTCGACACTCAACCACCGAGCCACATCGGCCGTTATAATCATGCTTTAATATTTAATTTATTGGAATATTCCAGAAGAGAAATGGCTGGGGTCTGTCAACACTGAGAAGTCCTGTTAATGCTTGTGACTCAAAGAACTTATATTCTCCCTCTTTCCTTTGAAATCGTTGGAGAAAATATCTGTTTCTTCTCGCCAGAAAGTGTGGTGCGACCCTGGCTCCGGGGCCGCTCATGCTCCATCTCTACCTGTTCCGAAGCCACGCATTCTTCCAAGGCCTTTTTCTTGACTGTCCGAGATAGGAGTCAACCCGCCTTTTTTTTAAAACTTCCCGGACACTGAAATTTTGTGTTCTAGTTTTCTGTGTCTGTGTCTGACGCCACCTGATGACTTGTAAAGTGCTGACGGCAGACGAGGGCCCCACCCACGCTTGCCAGACGAGAGAGCGTCCCTGTCCGGTGAACAGTGACCCGTGCAGGCTCATCCCGGGGACCGTGCACCGAAGGTTGCGTCCTCCCAACGCTTGTGAGTTGAATCCCGGCCCCTTGTGATGTGTGAAGGGCTAAGGCCTTCAGAGGGTGGAGTGCCCGCGAACAGGCTTCGTTCTCTTTAGAAGAAGAGACCCCGAGAGCTCGCCGTCAGGCCTGAGGTTCAGTGAGATGGCCACCTGCGGACCAGGAGGCGAGCCCGGCCGACAGCAGAGCTGCAGCACCTGGACCTCGCACTTCACAGCCTCGCCAGCTGCGGGGGTAACTGCTTCTCGTCTAGGCCCCCCGGTCCATGGCACGTTGTCAGAGCAGCCCACACTGACGAAGACATCGCGATGGGCATCTGGGGAAGAGGCGGGACGGGCCCGGGAGTAGGAGTTGGGCACCGTTTGGTATGGCTCACAGGTGTAGGTTTTATTCCAAGGACAACGGGGGACCATTGAGAAATGCTGGCTAAGGAGGAATGTCGTGAATAGAATGCACCCCTGGGCACAGTCCGGTAGAATCACGTGGAAGGTTGGAGGGAGGCCTTTGTAAAATGTCGGATGACGGGCCCTGTTGGTGTGGTCTTGTTGGCAGGAGAAAGAGGGCTGAAAACTGGAGTTGTGGTGAGGGAGCGTGGATCTGTGATTGGCTTGGGATTGATTGGATCATGGAATTACATTAAAGGTGACCTTATAGATCAGACTGCCCAGCCGCGTCCCACCCCTGAGTCCTCCTGGCGTGCAGGTGACAGGTGGCAAACGAGGGTCTGATGCCCCGATGGCGGCTTTCCGACCCCCGATGAACCTGCCACCCTTTTGGACAATATTAACCTCCTCCTTAGACTGAGCCCACATCTCCCCCGTGGTTCCCATCCGCGCCTGGCCCTGCCCTCTGGGCTGGTGCTCCGTGAATCCACGTGACGACCCGTCAGACACTTCAGGGCAGCCGTCCTGTCCCTTCGTGTGGCACCTTCTTATTTTGCCGGCTCAGCCTTTTAGTGGCGAATACGGCCAGGACCTAAAATACACGCGTGAGCATGGCAGCTCGCAGCCTCCTCACTCCCTGGAGGCCTGCAGTGTCTGAGCAGTCCTGGGGCACCTCCTGGGGCACCTCCCAGGCTGCCCGTGGCGTCTGATGTTGGGTGTTTCCGTAGCCCGTTTACAGTCCACTGAGGCAGAGACGGTCCCAGGGGTCCTCAAACTCTTTAAACAGGGGGCCAGTTCACTGTCCCTCAGACTGTTGGAGGGCCGGACTATAGTTTAAAAAAAACAACTATGAACAAATTCCTATGCGCACTGCGGGCCCGGGACGAGTTGGCTGCTAAGCAGGACAGGCAGCGGCCCCTGGCGGGCCGGATCAATGTCCTCGGCGGGCCGCATGTGGCCCGCGGGCTGTAGTTTGAGGACCCCTGAATGAGGGCATCTGTATCAGCGCGGGTACATCTCAAACCAGAGGCAAGGCCAGCGTAGAAGACTATATACAATTGCACAACATGTGTACAACCTTTGTTCCCTGCACAACAATACTTTTCATGTGTATAGATATATTACCATCTGTCCCTATAGGATCAATACTTCAGCCACGGTATGGGCCATCTCTGGGGAGAGCCTTAGTTTGCTGGGGCGGCCAGCAAAGTTCCACACGCTGAGACTTCCACCACAGACATGTCTTGCCTCCCAGCTGTGGAGCCGGAAGGACCTCCTTCAGTCGCCTCATGTTAACTAACTCGATCTGAAACAGTCCTATTTCCAAACAGGGTCACATGTTGAGGTACTGAGGGTTAGGACTGCAACATATGGATTTTGGGGGACATGCGTCAACCCATACATAACAGGGAGGGAGAGAAGTGAGTGGCATGCGGGAATGATAAAGGTGGGGGGTCTCCTGTATCTGTAGTGATTTTTGGAAAGAGATTTGAAGCAAATACGATAGAAGGATATGAATTGATAAAGTGGAGTGGCAGATGCTATGTTTGTAGTCTTGTCGGAAAGATGGAATAAGTTTACACTTTAAAAGGGTCTTCACTAACATTAGGACACGGCCTCGGTGGGTCTGGTGCTGTGCAGCAGGTTGGGGAATGTGGAGGTTGATACAGAACAGTAACTTCCAACCCAGATGCTGCAAGAAATGTTGAAAGAGGCCACACCTGACCATTTGGTCGGGGCACGGATCCTCTCCCTCAGATCGTCAAATGAAAGCATGGCAGCAGCAACACAGCTGCGAAGCTGGCAAGTGTGAGTGCCCTGTCACGAACCATAACCAGCTAGGTCACAGGACAGAGTTGCATCTTATTGGTTATGTCGCATAATAAAGTTCACCTGAATGATTAATTCTTGGTACCAGAAATCCTATATACAAGTATAGGGACCTGATTTTTTAAAAAGTCATGTTGGAGCAAAGGGGGGGAGGGTAATTACTGTAACTATTATTATTTCGTAAATCAGTCAGAATTATACCCCTGTTTTCGTCCCATGAGCAAAATATACCTTCGGTGTGCTGCAGAAGTTTCCTCAGTGTGTGTGTGCGTGAAACGGAAAGGTCGGAAGTGGCTGAGGAAGAGGACAAAACTCTTCCCCAAGGAGGAGGGACTGAAGAAGCAGGGCCGTTTGGGCGAGGAAGAGCCTGGTGTGTGTGTGCACACAGGAGAGGGGAGCCTGGTGTGTGTGTGCACACAGGAGAGGGGGGCTGGGGTCTGTGTGCACACAGGAGAGGGGAGCCTGACATCTGTGTGCACACAGAGAGGGAAGCCTGGTGTGTGTGTGTGCACACAGGAGAGAGGGGAGCCTGGGGTCTGTGTGCACACAGGAGAGGGGAGCCTGGTGTGTGTGTGCACACAGGAGAGGGGAGCCTGGTGTGTGTGTGCACACAGGAGAGGGAGCCTGGTGTGTGTGTGTGCACACAGGAGAGAGGGGAGCCTGGGGTCTGTGTGCACACAGGAGAGGGGAGCCTGGTGTGTGTGTGCACACAGGAGAGGGGAGCCTGGTGTGTGTGTGCACACAGGAGAGGGGAGCCTGGTGTGTGTGTGCACACAGGAGAGGGGGGAGCCTGGTGTGTGTGTGCACACAGGAGAGGGGGGCTGGGGTCTGTGTGCACACAGGAGAGGGGAGCCTGGTGTGTGTGTGCACACAGGAGAGAGGGGAGCCTGGGGTCTGTGTGCACACAGGAGAGGGGGAGCCTGGTGTGTGTGTGCACACAGGAGAGGGGAGCCTGGTGTGTGTGTGCACACAGGAGAGGGAGCCTGGTGTGTGTGTGTGCACACAGGAGAGAGGGGAGCCTGGGGTCTGTGTGCACACAGGAGAGGGGAGCCTGGTGTGTATGTGCACACAGGAGAGGGGGAGCCTGGTGTGTGTGTGCACACAGGAGAGGGGAGCCTGGTGTGTGTGTGCACACAGGAGAGGGGATCCAGGTGTGTGTGTGCACACAGGAGAGGGGAGCCTGGTGTGTGTGTGCACACAGGAGAGGGAGCCTGGTGTGTGTGTGTGCACACAGGAGAGAGGGGAGCCTGGGGTCTGTGTGCACACAGGAGAGGGGAGCCTGGTGTGTGTGTGCACACAGGAGAGGGGAGCCTGGTGTGTGTGTGCACACAGGAGAGGGAGCCTGGTGTGTGTGTGTGCACACAGGAGAGGGAGCCTGGTGTGTGTTTGCACACAGGAGAGGGAGCCTGGTGTGTGTGTGTGCACACAGGAGAGGGGAGCCTGGTGTGTGTGTGCACACAGGAGAGGGGAGCCTGGTGTGTGTGTGCACACAGGAGGGGGGAGCCTGGTGTGTGTGTGCACACAGGAGTGGGGAGCCTGGTGTGTGTGTGCACACAGGAGAGGGGAGCCTGGTGTGTGTGTGCACACAGGAGAGGGGAGCCTGGTGTGTGTGTGCACACAGGAGAGGGGAGCCTGGTGTGTGTGTGCACACAGGAGAGGGGAGCCTGGTGTGTGTGTGCACACAGGAGAGGGAGCCTGGTGTGTGTGTGTGCACACAGGAGAGAGGGGAGCCTGGGGTCTGTGTGCACACAGGAGAGGGGAGCCTGGTGTCTGTGTGCACACAGGAGAGGGGAGCCTGGTGTGTGTGTGCACACAGGAGGGGGGAGCCTGGTGTGTGTGTGCACACAGGAGAGGGGAGCCTGGTGTGTGTGTGCACACAGGAGTGGGGAGCCTGGTGTGTGTGTGCACACAGGAGAGGGGAGCCTGGTGTGTGTGTGCACACAGGAGAGGGGAGCCTGGTGTGTGTGTGCACACAGGAGAGGGGAGCCTGGTGTGTCTGTGTGCACACAGGAGGGGGGAGCCTGGTGTGTGTGTGCACACAGGAGAGGGGAGCCTGGTGTGTGTATGTGCACACAGGAGAGGAGAGCCTGGTGTGTGTGTGCACACAGGAGAGGGGGGCTGGGGTCTGTGTACACACAGGAGAGGGGAGCCTGGTGTGTGTGTGCACACAGGAGTGGGGAGCCTGGTGTGTGTGTGCACACAGGAGTGGGGAGCCTGGTGTGTGTGTGCACACAGGAGAGGGGAGCCTGGTGTGTCTGTGTGCACACAGGAGAGGAGAGCCTGGTGTGTGTGTGCACACAGGAGAGGGGAGCCTGGTGTGTGTGTGCACACAGGAGTGGGGAGCCTGGTGTGTGTGTGCACACAGGAGAGGGGAGCCTGGTGTGTGTGTGCACACAGGAGAGGGGAGCCTGGTGTGTCTGTGTGCACACAGGAGGGGGGAGCCTGGTGTGTGTGTGCACACAGGAGAGGGGAGCCTGGTGTGTGTATGTGCACACAGGAGAGGAGAGCCTGGTGTGTGTGTGCACACAGGAGAGGGGGGCTGGGGTCTGTGTACACACAGGAGAGGGGAGCCTGGTGTGTGTGTGCACACAGGAGAGGGGAGCCTGGTGTGTGTGTGCACACAGGAGAGGGGAGCCTGGTGTGTGTGTGCACACAGGAGAGGGGAGCCTGACATCTGTGTGCACACAGGAGAGGGGAGCCTGGTGTGTGTGTGCACACAGGAGAGGGGAGCCTGGTGTGTGTGTGTACACAGGAGCGGGGGGGAGCCTGGTGTGTGTATGTGCACACAGGAGAGGGGAGCCTGGTGTGTGTGTGCACACAGGAGAGGGGGGAGCCTGGTGTGTGTGTGCACACAGGAGAGGGGGGCTGGGGTCTATGTGCACACAGGAGAGGGGAGCCTGGTGTGTGTGTGCACACAGGAGAGGGGAGCCTGGTGTGTGTGTGCACACAGGAGAGGGGAGCCTGGGGTCTGTGTGCACACAGGAGAGGGGAGCCTGGTGTGTGTGTGTGTGCACACAGGAGAGGGGAGCCTGGTGTGAGTGTGCACACTGGAGAGGGGGGAGCCTGGTGTGTGTGTGCACACAGGAGAGGGGAGCCTGGTGTGTATGTGCACACAGGAGGGGGGAGCCTGGGGTCTGTGTGCACACAGGAGAGGGGAGCCTGGTGTGTGTGTGCACACAGGAGAGGGGAGCCTGGTGTGTATGTGCACACAGGAGGGGGGAGCCTGGGGTCTGTGTGCACACAGGAGAGGGGAGCCTGGTGTGTGTGTGCACACAGGAGAGGGGAGCCTGGTGTGTGTGTGCACACAGGAGAGGGGAGCCTGGGGTCTGTGTGCACACAGGAGGGGGGAGCCTGGTGTGTGTGTGCACACAGGAGAGGGGAGCCTGACATCTGTGTGCACACAGAGAGGGAAGCCTGGTGTGTGTGTGTGCACACAGGAGAGAGGGGAGCCTGGGGTCTGTGTGCACACAGGAGAGGGGAGCCTGGTGTGTGTGTGCACACAGGAGAGGGGAGCCTGGTGTGTGTGTGCACACAGGAGAGGAGAGCCTGGTGTGTGTGTGCACACAGGAGAGGGGAGCCTGGTGTGTGTGTGCACACAGGAGAGGGGAGCCTGGTGTGTGTGTGCACACAGGAGAGGGGAGCCTGGTGTGTGTGTGCACACAGGAGAGGGGAGCCTGGTGTGTGTGTGCACACAGGAGAGGGGAGCCTGGTGTGTGTGTGCACACAGGAGAGGGGAGCCTGGTGTGTGTGTGCACACAGGAGAGGGGAGCCTGGTGTGTGTGTGCACACAGGAGAGGGGAGCCTGGTGTGTGTGTGCACACAGGAGAGGGGAGCCTGGTGTGTGTGTGCACACAGGAGAGGGGAGCCTGGTGTGTGTGTGCACACAGGAGAGGGGAGCCTGGTGTGTGTGTGCACACAGGAGAGGGGAGCCTGGTGTGTGTGTGCACACAGGAGAGGGGAGCCTGGTGTGTGTGTGCACACAGGAGAGGGGAGCCTGGGGTCTGTGTGCACACAGGAGAGGGGAGCCTGGGGTCTGTGTGCACACAGGAGAGGGGAGTCTGGTGTGTGTGTGCACACAGGAGAGGGGGGCTGGTGTCTGCGTGCACACAGTAGAGGGGGGCTGGGGTCTGTGTGCACACAGTAGAGGGGGGCTGGGGTCTGTGTGCACACAGGAGAGGGGAGCCTGGGGTCTGTGTGCACACAGCAGCCGTCCCATGGACAGGAGTGTCCCATTTGTGCTAAATTCCCCCAGGTGTGTGAAGCGCGCCACGGGGTGGGGCCTCATGATGGTGGGTTTCACTTGATGTTGAAAAACACTCGCTGCCTCAGCCAAGCTCTCCCCAGTGTTCTCCACTCCTCCCAGATGACGTGCGCTGTTAGGAGAGGCCGGCTCCGTGCTCTGGGGTGACAGGGACAGGCACAGGGACGCCTGGTGAGGCCACCGGAGAAGGTCAACATTGCCCCGCAGCCCTGAGCCCCTCACTGTCGGAGGACGGGGCTTCTCGGCTCCTCTTCCCACCTGTCACTACGGCAGGAAAACGCGGAGGAGGTATCCGGACTGAGGCTCCGCTTTTGTAGAAACTACTGCTCTCCTGTACGTCCGCGCCCCCAATCTGCGACACAGGGGAGTCCTGACTCATGTGGGAAATGTTCATTTTGCAGAATTGACCTTGTTCCCCTTTTTGGAAATTGAGATGGTATTCTTATCAGTCTTAGCCCCCCCACCCCCGCCCCCCCAATTCTCTGTAGTTCCTTGGAGGGTGATGATGATTCAGCGCGCAGGCAGCCAAATGTCACAGTGCCGGCCTCGGGCCCAGATAAGGCCGCCGGAGAAGCGGCGTCCTGTGAGGTCAAGGGCTCGGCTGTCAGCGGGCAGCCCTGGGCTCCGCCTTCAGGAGCCGATGGCCGCGAGCCTCCTGTGGCCTGTCGTTCCTTCGTTTGCAAACCCAGAGGACAGGAGGATGTGGGGCACCCAGCAAGCCCTCAGAGTGAGGAGGAGAGGAGGGTGCGGGCACCCGGCAAGCCCTCAGCGTGAGGAGGAGAGGAGGGTGCGGGCACCCAGCCCTCAGCGTGAGGAGGAGAGGAGGCTGCGGGCACCCAGCCCTCAGATTGAGGAGGAGAGGAGGATGGGGGCACCCAGCCCTCAGTGTGAGGAGGAGAGGAGGATGCGGGCACCCAGCCCTCAGCGTGAGGAGGAGAGGAGGATGCGGGCACCCAGCCCTCAGTGTGAGGAGGAGAGGAGGATGCGGGCACCCAGCCCTCAGCGTGAGGAGGAGAGGAGGATGCGGGCACCCAGCCCTCAGTGTGAGGAGGAGAGGAGGATGCGGGCACCCAGCCCTCAGCGTGAGGAGGAGAGGAGGATGCGGGCACCCAGCCCTCAGAGTGAGGAGGAGAGGAGGATGCGGGCACCCAGCCCTCAGTGTGAGGAGGAGAGGAGGATGCGGGCACCCAGCCCTCAGTGTGAGGAGGAGAGGAGGATGCGGGCACCCAGCCCTCAGACTGAGGAGGAGAGGAGGATGCGGGCACCCAGCCCTCAGTATGAGGAGGAGAGGAGGATGCGGGCACCCAGCCCTCAGAGTGAGGAGGAGAGGAGGATGTGGGCACCCAGCCCTCAGAGTGAGGAGGAGAGGAGGATGCGGGCACCCAGCCCTCAGTGTCAGGAGGAGAGGAGGATGCGGGCACCCAAAGCCCTCAGTGTGAGGAGGAGAGGAGGATGGGGGGCACCCAGCCCTCAGACTGAGGAGGAGAGGAGGATGCGGGCACCCGGCCCTCAGTGTGAGGAGGAGAGGAGGATGCGGGCACCCAGCCCTCAGCGTGAGGAGGAGAGGAGGATGCGGGCACCCTGCCGTCAGCGTGAGGAGGAGAGGAGGATGCGGGCACCCAGGAAGCCCTCAGTGTGAGGAGGAGAGGAGGATGCGGGCACCCGGCCCTCAGTGTGAGGAGGAGAGGAGGATGCGGGCACCCAGCCCTCAGCGTGAGGAGGAGAGGAGGATGCGGGCACCCAGGAAGCCCTCAGTGTGAGGAGGAGAGGAGGATGCGGGCACCCGGCCCTCAGTGTGAGGAGGAGAGGAGGATGCGGGCACCCAGCCCTCAGTATGAGGAGGAGAGGAGGATGCGGGCACCCAGCCCTCAGACTGAGGAGGAGAGGAGGATGCGGGCACCCAGCCCTCAGTGTGAGGAGGAGAGGAGGATGCGGGCACCCAGCCCTCAGTGTGAGGAGGAGAGGAGGATGCGGGCACCCAGCCCTCAGACTGAGGAGGAGAGGAGGATGCGGGCACCCAGCCCTCAGTATGAGGAGGAGAGGAGGATGCGGGCACCCAGCCCTCAGCGTGAGGAGGAGAGGAGGATGCGGGCACCCAGCCCTCAGCATGAGGAGGAGAGGAGGATGCGGGCACCCAAAGCCCTCAGACTGAGGAGGAGAGGAGGATGCGGGCACCCGGCAAGCCCTCAGTGTGAGGAGGAGAGGAGGATGCGGGCACCCAAAGCCCTCAGTGTGAGGAGGAGAGGAGGATGCGGGCACCCAGCAAGCCCTCAGTGTGAGGAGGAGAGGAGGGTGCGGGCACCCGGCAAGCCCTCAGCGCAGGCGCCTCTCCGTGGCAGCTGGGGCGTCGCTCCGGGCCAAGCGCAGTCTGCACAGAGGAGGCGGCTGCCAGGTGGCTGCGGGCCGTGCCCATGGCTCCCGGTGCCTGGGCCACACGGGGCCCCCCCCTTGCTGTGATGCGATCCTAAAGCCACCTCTCCTGTTTTGTCCTCGGGCATTTTTAAAGATCCAGGCTCCTGGACATCCGGTTTCCAATAACCTCCTTACAACCGGGACCTACTGGCCGGGGTCCCTCTCTCCTCCCGCCGCCCACGCCCCGGAGGGGCCCCAGCTGCAGGGTGCCCCGCAGGCCCCCCCCTGCAGACAGTGCGCCTCGCTTTCCCTCATCGGGGTATGCCCGGGTGTCACCAGCAGTTCATTTCTGCAAGAAGCCATCCTTCCTGGAGCAACACCTGCCAACGGCGCCCGCCGCGTGCGTCCTCTGGAGCACAGGGGGTGCGGATGGAACTGGATTTCCCCAGCTCCTTTGTGGCCACTGCACTCTCTAACATAACACTCACTCCCAAGACTGCCTTCTGTCCTTTTCCAGCCACCTCCCTGGACTCAGGCCCCGGGCTCCTCTCTGGGAGGAAATGGACGTGGACGGTAACCGAGAAGGGGTTGTGGGTGGCTTTCAGTTGTATCGTCTGGGGTCCTGTGGTCATGGTTTCCATAGGAACAGGGGGAGGGGAGCAGGCTTTCTGGGGAGGGGAGGGGAGGGGAGGGGAGGGGAGGGGAGGGGAGCAGGCTTTCTGGGGAGGGGAGGGGAGGGGAGGGGAGCAGGCTTTCTGGGGAGGGGAGGGGAGGGGAGGGGAGGGGAGGGGAGGGGAGCAGGCTTTCTGGGGAGGGGAGGAGAGGGGAGGGGAGGGGAGGGGAGGGGAGGGGAGCAGGCTTTCTGGGGAGGGGAGGGGAGGGG
The DNA here is from genome assembly GCF_963455305.1 of Plecotus auritus. Taxonomy (NCBI): domain Eukaryota; kingdom Metazoa; phylum Chordata; class Mammalia; order Chiroptera; family Vespertilionidae; genus Plecotus; species Plecotus auritus. The sequence goes on from NC_137771.1 coordinate 226,860,765, forward strand.
AGGGGAGCAGGCTTTCTGGGGAGGGGAGGTGAGGAGAGGGGAGGGAAGGAGAGGGGAGGGGAGGGGAGGGGAGCAGGCTTTCTGGGGAGGGGAGGTGAGGAGAGGGGAGGGGAGGAGAGGGGAGGGAAGGGGAGGGGAGGGGAGGGGAGGGGAGGGGAGGGGCTTGTTTTTCACCGTTAGGGTTAATGTGTCGGGGGATATGCCGCTGCACAGGGTCTGTTCAGCGAACGGTTTATAGGAGCGGCTGGCTCTGCCCTCTGCGTTTGGGAATGACCCAGGGACAAGACGGGGATAAAGCGAGGCCCGGTCATGGGGAAAGCACAGGGCCAGCAGTGCGGGAGGGGAGGGGTCGGCGGATACCAGACTCCCGAAGGCCATCTGCATCCTGATGGGGAAGGAACTGGATCCGACGAAGACAGAAGGAAAGCCATCAGAGAGAAGGACAGAGGGAGATGAGCTTTTCACCGTGGAAGAGAAGCGAGAGAACATTGAAACGAATTGTGAAGCAAAAATAAAGAAGATGAAACTTGACAAAGATTGTTGGACTTGGCCACTCAGTAACAACACACGATGTCCAGCACTACTGACCACTCAGGGTGGGACCAGTATGTGTTCAACACTCACGTCACTGCATCATTACACTACTCCCACGAGACATTGTATTTGTTATAATTCTCTTTCAAGGTGAGGAAAAAGGAGTGATGTCGATTGGTTAAAAAAGACTCAACACTTAGCCCGTAGAAGAGTTGGGGTTCCAACTATTGGTATCTGATTCCAAAGCAGGAGTTTCTGAGCATTTACTCTCTGCAGAAAACACCTCTAGTGTAGGACAGATTGTCCAAGTCAAGGACGCTTTGGGTGATGAGGAAGAAACGGACAGGGGGTCAACTCCTGTTGTAAGAAATTTGGTGGGGATGGGAAGGGGGGAGGGAGCAAAAACGAGAGTGTGGCTGAGAGACGTTTAGAGGTTTCTACCGTTGTTTTCCTGAGGGTGGGGAAGACAGGATATGGGTAACAGATGGAATCAATGGCCGCGAAAAGGGAAGGGAGGGTTTTGCAACTTCATCTGGGAAGTTGTGGTCAAAAGGGGGGTGTCACTAAGGTGGGTTCGGCAATAGGCTGAGAGGTTAAAACAAAGTAAACAAACTCCAGGGGAGTGAAGGGAACAGTGTGTGGAGCTCAGGAGATGAGGAGAAGGACAGGGGAGAAGATGAGACTCATTTTAAAAGGGGAGTGTGTTACCCAGCCAGCGTGGCTCAGTGGTTGAGCATTGATCTAGGAACCAGGAGGTCATGGTTCGATTCCTGGTTGGGACACATGCCCAGGTTGTGGGCTCGATCCCCAGTAGGGGGCGTGCAGGAGGCAGGTGATCCATGATTCTCTCTCATCATTGATGTTTCTATTCCTCTCCTTTCCTCTCTGAAATCAATAAAAAAATATATTTTTTTAAAGAGGAGAATATGTTGAGAGGGTAAGTAGAAAGAGGTGGAGAAAGACTGTTCCAGGTAAGAGAGGCTGAACAAGAGGTGCCCTTTAGTCCCCAACTCCTGGTGGGCGAAAGAAGGGAGGCCTGTCCCACGTCCTTTGTTGGCTAAAACTGCACAGAAAACCATGGCATGTTAGACTGGCCGTCTGTAACGCGATCACACCAGGGCCGAGGGGGATGGGATGTAGGTCTTCACCATCTATTTACTGGTTTACTGGGCATTTTTTCAACAAAGGTGCCTGGATTTGGTGGGGTGCCATGAAATTCCATAGGTCAAACCAATTTCAATGTCAAATAGTAACATAACTAGATGTTTCTTGTGTCTTAATTAGAGGCCATCAACTCCCCTGGAAGGGGTCCCTGTCAGGGCTGCCTCGGGGTAATTTGGGGAGCTCAGTGAAGCTTAACATGAAGGATGTGATAGTCAGTGATTTTTTTTTTTAAAGTCATATTATTTGTTCTTCAGCAAACAATGGCTAGCCCTGACTCCAATTAGAGCAGCATTCTAATAACTTTAGATTTGCATCTTTGAGTTGGCCGTCTTTGGGAAGGAGAGCAGGCCATGCCGTTCTCCAATTATTTAGAGCAATTAGAGGAGATGATCAGACACTTCTGGGGTCTCATTAGCAGGCGTGTCGGCTGCTCCCACATCTCCGCAGATCACTGGCCTGGCCGCCCACGTCCCCTCGCGGGTGAGTCCCGCAGACAGTGACTCACTGCGAGTTAAACAAAGGTAGCGATTTTCACAGCCCATTTCTCCTTTCCTCGGAAAAGTCACTCATTACTGTTGTTCTTCTAAAATATACATGGTGAATACCACTGTCTTTTTCAACGTAAAAAGCTCTCTAATTTTTCTCTTCGCTCTAAAGCCATCATCACCTTGGTACTCAGTACCAGACCATAGCAAATTCCTCAACAATCAAACTTGGTGCTGAGAAGAATAGCTTCTGGGAAATGAGGAACCGGCATTCTGAATGCCGCTGCATTCAACTCTAGCTGCCTTTTCATTGCCGACAAGCACTTTAAGAGTGGGGCAGAATTTTAGCAAACATTGCTTTGACCGGATGCAATTTCATGCCACCAAAGCCCTAGCCAATGTGGCTGTGTGGGTAGAGCGTCGGCCCTCAGAATGCAGGGTCCCGGGCTCAATTCCAGGCAAGGGCTCGTTTCCCCGGTCCCACGGCCCTTGGTTGGAGCCTGTGTGGGAGGCAGCCAATCCACGTGCCTCTGTCTCACAATGATGTTTCTGTCTCTCCCTCCCTCCCTCCCTCCCTCCCTCCCTCCCTCCCTCCCACTCTCTCAAAAAATTAATGGGAAAATATCCTTGGTGAGGATTCACCACCACCACCACCACCACCACCACCGCAACAAAACAAACAAAATGCCACCAATTGAAACTCAAATCCAGGCACCTATAGTTGACAAAATGCCCAAGGGCCCAGTAGACTGTGAAGCTCCAAGTTCCCCCGCCCCCCGAGCTGACTGCATTCTAGAACGTCACGTCTAAGTACCCACGCCCTCCCGTCAGCAGAGGCCCGGTCTCAGCTCTGTTTGTTATTGCACTTGGTGTCACGGTCTCCAGACCAGATGTTCCCTCTGTAATGACAGCTGAGCCTCCCGTTCCGGCGCGGCCTCCACGCCACCCTCCAACCACAGAGCCGAGTCAGAGCAAGGGTCGCCTTTCCCTGGGGTGCACCGACTCACCGCGCAGGGCCTGCCTACCTCCCTGGAGTCCCAGACTTCAGGACATGCCTGTCCAACATCTAGATTTTAGACGAGCTCCACAGCCATGCCCAGCCTTCTCTAGGCTCCACTTTAATCCCCGCATTGAGCCTTGGCAAGTGGAGAGAGAACTGGCTTCGATGCGAAGATGTAGCCTTTTCCACATTCTCTGTGGGGCCAGTGGTCCATCACCTCTTGGCCTTAACCTTCTCATCTGCACAAATGGTGGGGATGCTACTTGCTACGGGCCCTTCCTAGGCATTCAGTTGCCCCAAGATTGTGACATTCGTAAGCTAGTTCTGGAAACGATGGCTGTATCTATCACCTGCTTCTCACATGGGCAGAGAATGCTCAATCTGTTTCCCCCATTCCACAAGCCGTGGCAGTCCTCCTGGGTTCGAGCGTGGATCCTGGGCCCGCCTGCAAGGATGAATGGAATCTTTGCTTCCCCATTTGGTAGCTGTGTGGGGTGTTATTTTACCCGCCCACCCTGCCCCTCAGTGTCCTCCACGGTAATGAAATAATAACAATAGGTCTACGTGACGGGTTTCAGGAGGACTAAAAGAATGGGATCCAGGGCCGGGCCACACACAGAAAAGGCCATAGGACTATCAGCTAAACTTCAAGAAAGTTACCTTTTTGAGGGAATTCGGGTGGGGGCCTGGGTGTTGTAGACTCCTCAGGGTGTCCCTAAAGCTGGTGGTCTTGATCTGGCATCTAAAAGGGTTCAGGAAACCTGGAGAAGGGGCTGTGTGTAAATTAAATGAGTCCAGAGGCGAAACATAATTTTGGAAGGCATTTTCGGGGGGCAGAGGAGCCTGGCTAAAGAAACCAAGTTCCCCTTGTCTCAGGACCCCTTGCTTTTTATTAACACAAATTGTCCTAAGGCGAGGTAGATATACACAAAGGGTAGGGTTTCGTTGACAGAGTCCATTGTCAGAATGGGGAATTACCTCCGGCTGTTCAGGTGTTTGGCCAGGAGGAGGCAATAACATGTAGATTAAGATGCCCTGAGCTGTCTGGCAGCAAGCAATCATCCTTTGCAAGTTTGGGGAAATGCCTTTAGCCATTCCCAACAGGCGATAACATATGTGACTCAGCCCTTGTTGAGTCCCCAAGTTCCATCAACCTTTCGATGAAACTCTTGCAATTATGACATGCTGGAACTGGCTTCCGGCATGTCCCCAGGCATCAATCAACCTTTAAGCCACATCTTGGTTCTGTGATATTTTGGGCCTGGAGCTTGATTTTTAGCCGGGAGCCTTGTTAGGCAGCCTGACTCTAGATGTGCTAGCACCGGTCCTGAGCAAACCAGGCAGGGTCTCTCCAAGCCCCAGCCCAGCAGAAGTCTGGGCGTTAGGAAGACAAGGCATGAGAAGGAGTCCTAGGCATAGAGCCCCTTAGAAATGTCTCAGTGATGCCAGGAAGCATGGCTCCATCCAGTCATATGACCTTCGTGTAGAGCCGAGTAGAGTTCGACCAAGACCATAGCCCCCAATTAATCACTTGTGTATTTTAGATAAAGGGCAAGTAATACGTTTTGTATATCTATGTCTCAAATAGTGCATGGGCCATATACCAACATAAATTATTGATTGTGTATCTGAAATTCAAATTTAACTGGGAATCTTGTGTTTTTATTTGCTAAACATGGCAATCCTTGGTCATAGGATTTGCCTCAGTGGCTTTGAGGAACAGCGCTGTAGAATGCCCAGCAAAGTCTTACCTCCTAATGTGTGTTTAATTAATAGAGGTGTCTCTTAAAGTAAATTTGCTCGTTACTTTAACTACTGTTGGGGGTTAACCATCCTTGCGTTTTGCTTATTAAAAATAATTAGCATTCATTTGAACATGTCCCCACTTCTGTCAGTTGTTACAGTTAGAGCTCATCTAGTCTTCTAGTCCTTGGAGAAAGCTTGTATTTCACTTCCACGTTTTGTTGTGGATGGTTAGTAAATTAAGAAGAAATCAGCCTATGCCAGTGGTCGGTAACTCATTAGTCAACAGAGCCAAATATCAACAGGACAACGATTGACATATCTTTGGAGAGCCAAATTTTTGAAACTTAAACTTCTTCTAACGCCACTTCTTTAACATAGACTCGCCCAGGCTGTGGTATTTTGTGGAAGAGCCACACTCAAGGGGCCAAAGAGCCGCATGTGGCTCGCGAGCCGCAGTTTGCCGACCACGGGCCTATGCTAACTTCCAACCAACCTCCTCTGTTTCTGTTCCTGGACGCGTAGCTCATTAAATTATCAGCAAACCTCTCCTTTCTGATCAATTACTTTTCCCCTTTCTGGTTCCTTCCAGAAGGGCGTAGCCACGCCTGTCATGCCGCTCGGCCTGCTGCAGAAATGACCTGACACCGGGTATTTCAAACCAGGAATGGAATCACACAGGGAACGTCAGGGGCGGTCCCAGCTTGCTTCTCCTCTGGGCGCAAGAATGGTCATGAATTGGCTTTTCCTTCGGGAAGAGCTTTGAGTCGAAAGACTGGGGCTCAGGGGTTGAGCGTCGACCTATGAACCAGGAGGTCAGGGTTCCATTCCCAGTCAGGGCACAGGCCTGGGTTGTGGACTCCATCCCCAGTAGGGGGTGTGCAGGGGGCAGCCGATTGATGATTCTCTCTCATCATTTTCTATCTCTCTCTCCTTCTCCCTTCATCTCTGAAATCAGTAAAAATACATTTAAATAAAGAAAAAGAGACTGATGCCCAAGTGAACAGACGCAGCGAGTTCTGTATCCTCTTTTGAGGACTAAAATCGCATGGGAAATGGCAGGGCTGCAGTCCAGTCACACAGCTGGCCCTGTCCTACAGCAGAGGCCACGCGTGTGCCGATGGGCTGGTGAGTGCCCCCGGGAAGGGCAATGGTGTGTGAGACCCTGGTTTGGCGCATCACTCCATTCCATGTGGGGCCTTGGTGACGGAGAATAAACAAGGCCGAGGTGCGGCTGCTGGGCACGGCCTGGTCCTCCGTCGCTGATGCCTTCTGTCTCGCTCCCGGTAATGACCTCGCCATCCATCTCCCTCCTCCACGTGCTCCCTCCCCCTCCTCCCTCGCCTCCGCGCTGGACGGCCAGTGGGAAGCAGTGTCCGCTGTGAGAGGCGCTGGCGAGAACGGCCTCCAGGAGCCCTGGGGACCACGCCTCTGCCTCTCAGCTCAGGCCGAGCCCTGGGCGAGCCTCCTGGTGTGGTTCTAATTAATCGGCTCTTTATACCCGACGGCGGCTTCCAGAAGCTGCACGGAGATCTGGCGCTCATGGACCGCTTCCCCCTGCAGAAAAATGTCCTGTTTCCATTGGTTTATTTTTCGAGAAGAAAAAGAAAAAGGCAATTTGATAACAAAAAAAAAAATTATCTGATTTTAAGTCCATGTGTTTTTTCTGGAAGGAAGAAGTTCTAGGACTTCCTTAAATAGAATGAACACGCTGAACATGACCGACCTTCGACGCTTCGGCTGTGGTTTTCCCGCACCTGCTTCCGGTTAACCCGGTGCCCCGTCATCACTTTCTTCAAGAAGACGGACTCCCCAAAGCCATCCTGGGAGATCCGGCCCAGGGACCGTCCAGATGCATAGCCAGGGGATGTGAGCGAGACCACGGACCGCGTTTGGAGTCCTGAGCCCATGAGCTCCAGCGGCCCGGGGGGATGAGCGGCAGAAGTTCTCCCAGTGGATCACCTCCGACGCACGCGATGCTTGTCCATGGAGGGAGCTCCCGGCTTGGACCAGAGCTCGTTGTAGGTTTCATTGCCTTGGTCCTCCGGGAAGCCCTCCGTGCCACGGTGAGCTCCCCATTCAGATGTCCTAACCCAGTGGTCGGCACACTGCGGCTCGCGAGCCACATGCGGCTCTTTGGCCCCTTGAGTGTGGCTCTTCCACAAAATACCACGGCCTGGGCGAGTCTATGTTGAAGAAGTGGCGTTAGAAGAAGTTTAAGTTTCAAAAATGTGGCTCTCCAAAGAAATGTCCATCGTTGTCCTGCTGATATGTGGCTCTGTTGACTAAGGAGTTTGCCGACCCCTGTCCTAACCCGTGAGGACATGCTTTCCCGCCCTCCGTTTCCGAGCACAACATGCTTTCCGCGCCCTCCGTTTCCGAGCCTAACGGCTTTGTACCGGATAAAAACATGCCACGTTCATGGCCAAAGCATGCGTGTTTTCCTTATTCACACCGGTTTTCCGAGGAGTGATAACTGCAAGCGCCCGTAGCTCAGGCAGCACCCAGGGTGCGGGAAAGACTCAGCGGGCTCCGAGACCACTCGGGCTGTGTGCCGCCTCTCAGGGGGAGCCGGGGGTGGTGAGGGGACAGCGGGTGAGGGGACAGACTGGGTCAGCGCCGGGACCTGCTGGCCCAGGCCCGCGCTCTCCCAACCCTGCTCTGCGGAACTGTGCCTGCTTTCTGTTTCCGCGGCGTGTCCATGTGAATAAATTCTGTCTCATTTGCAAATATTGCCAAGACAAACGTGTAGATCATTTTTAAAATAGCGGGAAGTCGGAATTCAACGTGTGTGTTGCAGAGGTAGGCCCTGGTAGGCACAAATCGGTTAAGCAGCGCCCCAAGAAAGCCTTCCCTGAATTAATGAGCGAGTTTCACAGGGATCAAACGGTCACTTACGATGGGATTCTGCTGTCCCTGGACTAGCTCAGGGACGCAGCTCCGGCGGAGACACTGGTGGTGTGTCAGTGTCAGCGTGCCTTCCGACGGGGCCTGTGGTGTGCTCACGGAGATGTGTTTGTCTCCCGGGGCTGACTCTTGTGATTTCATGAGAGACTGGATCTCCTGACAGCAATGAGATGCTCTGTGTAAAACGCAGATATAGGACTTACTGTTTAGGAAGAATAAACCACAACCATAAAATAAATAAACACGGGAAGCATGGAACCCCAAGCTCGGCTTTCCCGTTGGTCCGGCTGTGAGGAAATGTGTTGTTTCTACACGGCGGTCTCTGAGACAGCCCTTTCTGTTGGCCGCCACTCAAGTTCCTAGCTAACCTCTCCGAGTTCAAATGTCCTCCTCCCCCTGCAAGTCGCTGCTGGGAGTTGCATGGCGATTTCAAATCCAGGCAGCAGCAAGGAAAAGGGATACTTTCTCACAACACCCTTGGAACTGTCAGAAAAACGCAGAAATTGGGTGGTGTTGGTGGGGGGGCGGGGGGGGTGCGGGACTCTACGCTGTGTGTAAAGAAACCTGAAGTTAGAAGCAAGTGTTGGAGGAGGCCGGGGAGGGTAAAGGGAAAATTAAAAATCGGTCTATCGTGTCCTTAAAACACGCCACATCTGGGTATTTTTCCGGAAGATTGGGATCAGGATCTCGAACAGATACCCGTGCTCCCCCATGCTGACATTGTTACCCACCACAGCCACGGTTGTAAACATCCTCAGCGTCCATCCAGGGAGGGACGGGGGAAGAAGAGGCGGGCTCTCCATGCCGGGGGATGGCTCAGCCTTAAAAAGGAAGGAAGTCCTGCCAAATGCAGCAACATGCATGAACCTCGAAGGCACCATGGTCAATGAAACAGGCCCGTGGAAGAAGGACAGATATTGAGTGACTCCATTCAGATGAGGTATCTGAAATAGCCATCCTCGCTGAAGCCGAGAGGAGGATGGAGGTTGCCAGGAGCTGGGGGCGGGGCCGAGGGGGTTGCTATGCAGTGGGTATGAAGTTTCAGTTCTGTAGGATGAACCAGCTCTCCAGACCTGCTGACCCGCGTAGGGGCTGTGGTGGACACCGCTGTAGGTGAACATGAACGTGTGTTCGGAGGGTAGGTCTCATGCTAAGGGTTCTCACCACAGTACAATGTCAGAGAAGAAGGTCATGTGTAAGCCACCGATTATGGATACGCCGCTGGGGATCCCGGCGATACCCCTCTGTGATAGATGGTGTTTACAATCAAGAAAGTGAACTCCAGCCCTAACCGGTTTGGCTCAGTGGATAGAGCGTCGGCCTGCGGGCTGAAGAGTCCCAGGTTCGATTCCGGTCAAGGGCATGTACCTTGGTTGCGGGCACATCCCCAGTGGGGGGTGTGCAGGAGGCAGCTGATCGATGTTTCTCTCTCATTTATGTTTCTAACTCTCTATCCCTCTCCCTTCCTCTCTGTAAAAAAAACAAAATAAATATATTTTTTAAAAAAAAGAAAAAAAGAAAGTGAACTCCAGAAAAGTTAAGTATTTTGCCCCAAATCACACAACTAGAAGTGATCCGATGAGATCACGAAGGGGTCGCCTTGGGAGGTGAAGGGTTGGGGGGCAGTTCATCATTGGCATCTTGTCCCCAGTCTCTCAGAGCCCGAGCCACAGGTTAGAGGGTCCCCAGTCAAAGGCCGCCCCATTGACACGAGACGGCTCGTAGGTCAGCCAGTACGGGGAGCCCCGGCGGAAGGGCCAGAGGCCCCCAGGAAGTGCGGACACCGTCCAGGCAGTATCCAGCGCTCCCTTACCTGGATGGGGGTCAGAATGTGGAAAACGGAGCTTTTTCCTGCAGCACCGCCATCTAGAATGGGAAGGGAAGTCCTCCTTCAGTTCTGACAGAATTCGCAGTCCCCGTCAAGGGTGTGGTCGCTGATGGTTCCTGCCATCTGTCCCCTGGGTTTACCTGTAGGGATTGGAAGGGCAGCGGGACCAGAAAAGGCTTTGTTGACATGGCCGAACCCTGTCCCATTCCCCTCCTATCAGCCCTGGTTCTTATATATTTAACTAGAGGCCCAGTGCACGAAATTCATGCACTTGGGGGGAAGGGAGAGGTCCCTCAGCCCAGCCTGTGCCCTCTCACAGTCTGGGACCCTTCGGGGGATGCCCGCCTGCTGACTTAGGCCCACTCCCCACAGGGATCGGGCCTCATCCGGCAGTCGGCCATCCCTCTTGCAGTCTGGACCTTTCGCTCCATACCGCCTGCCTACTTGCTGCTCCTTAGCGTTGCCGTGGAGACAGGAGAGGCTCCCGCCACCGCTGTTATGCTCACCAGCCATGAGCTCAGCTTCTGGCTGAGCAGTGGTCCCCCTGTGGGGACACACTGACCACCAGGGGGAAGCTCCTGCATTGAGTGTCTGCCCCCTGGTGGTCATTGCGCATCATAGTGACCGGTTGTTCTGGTCCTTCCACCGTAATGGTCGCTTAGGCTTTTATTATATAGACTAGAGGCCCGATGCATGAAATTCGTGCATGGGGGGGGGGTCCCCTCAGCCCAGTCTGAACCCTCTCCAATCCAGAACCTCTCTGGGGATCGGGCTTAAACCGGCAGTCAGACATCCCTCTCACAATCTGGGACTGCTGGCTCCTAACTGCTCACCTGCCTGCCTGCCTGATCACCCTGAACCGCCTCTGCCTGCCGGCCTGATCATACCCAACTGCCCCCCCTCACTGGCCTGGTTTCCCCTAACTGTCCCCCTCCCCCTGCTGGCCTGATTGCCCCTTACTGCCCCTCCCATTCCAGCCTGGTTGCCCCCAACTGCTCCTCCTGCCGGCCTGGTCAACCCACGCAGCCTGTGTTCGGTCATCCATCTGGTTGTTTCGGTCGTGACAGGCCCTGTCTTTTTATATATTAGAATAGAGTATCTGCCTAACATAAAATGTATCTTTCCCAGGGTTCCAAGGGACCAGCATCCTGCTGATGGCTCTTCCAAGAAAGTCCTGATTTTGAAACTTGATAAACCTCCCAGATAACGCTTTGGTTCTGTTCACCTAAATCTTATTCACCAGCAAGTGTCTAAAAGAAACCATTATTAAACTGGGCTCGCTGATGGCTCTCGCTGAGTGTCAGATAATAAATAATGCATGTCTACTTCCACGAATGTACTTCCTCCCAGGCCGAACGCTGGTGGGAATGTTCTAACCTACAGGATCCATCTGCAGCCCGCACAGCCCTGGGCATGCTGAGCGCCCCAGTGGAGAGCCTTTAATTCCAGCTCCGAGGGAAGGGGACAGTTCAGAGGACCCTGTGCTGCCACTGGGATCCAGCTGATAACTCAGAGGAGGCCTGTGAGACAACTCGCAAACCTACTCCAGGCAGAATTTAGAATCAATCTGTCCCCCCCAAAAAGTGAGAATTTTTTCTTAGTTTTATACGTTTGTGTGTTTTTCACCTTAATATGATGGTCAGTAAGTACCCAAATAGTTTTTTAAGTGATATCTAGGCCCAATGCACAAAATTCGTGCAAGGGGCTTGGCCCTTGCAGCCATGGCGGCTTGCCTTGGCCCTCGCAGTCCCGGCTTCATTCAGAAGGTCGTCTGGAAGGACGTCCGGAAGGTGATTTGGCTGTCTGGTTGTAGCATATTATGCTTTTACTAGAGGCCTGTTGCACGATATTTGTGCAAGAATAGGCCCCTGGCTTCACTTGCAGCCGCCTGGGAGCCGGCAAGTCCCCACTCCCGGGCTGCCTGAAGCCGGCACGTCCCCGCTTCCCAGCCGCCCAGAGCCGGCAAGTCCTCGCTTCTGTCTGGAGCACCACTCCAGTAGCTCCCTCCGCCGCTCCCCTTCCCCTCATAGCAGGCTTCACACCACTCTGCACCTGCATATGCAAATTAACCTCCATCTTTGTTGGGTTAATTTGCATACTCACTCTGATTGGCTGTGGGCATAGTGGAGTGATGGTTAATTTGCATGTTTCTCTTTTATTAGGTAAGATTATTATGTATATACTATGGGCCTGATGCATGAATTCATGCACTGGTGTGGTCCAGCCAGCCCATCCTGATGGGGGCTGATTGGGGGCGGGACCGGCATGGGGGAGGGGCTTGCGGGAGGTTAGGGGGAGCCGATTGGGGCCAGGATCTGGCCGGTTGGCCGCCGCAGTGCGCATCATAGCGACCAGCCGTTCTAGTTGTTCCGGTCATTCCGCCAGTCAGTTTCTGGGTTTTATATATATAGATAGATAGATATCATCTTATTACTACAGGGTGATCCAATGATCTCAGTTCTGCCATTTTATTTATTCTTTCTTTAAAATATATTTTTATTGATTTCAGAGAGGAAGAGAGAGGTAGAGAGAGATAGAAACATCAATGATAAGAGAGAATCATTGATTGGCTGCCTCCTTACTGGGGATCGAGTCTGCAACCCAGGCATGTGCCCTTGACCGGAATTGAACCTGGGACCCTTCAGTCCACAGGCTCTATCCACTGAACCAAACCGGCTAGGGCCAAATTCTACCATTTTATTAACATTGTTAAAACAATTAACAGGAAGTCTGAGGACTCGAGATAACCAAAAACTCTTGATGTAACATTCACAGTTATTTTTGTATATTCCCTTCTGATTCTTCTCTATGTACATAAATATTTTATGGGATTGAAATCATAGGGGGGCACGCTGCTTTCGAACCCTTTTTAGTAATCACGACATTGACAATGTTTCCATGTACCCGGTGGTTTTGTAATTGTACGTTTTCATGTTAATTATGATGCTGTAACCCATCTGAACGGCAAAGCGTGACTCCCGCCTCCCATGAACATTGGACAGCCAGTTTGCTCCCATAGGTTCATCATTATAAACAACGCTGAGGTGGACATCTCTGTGCTCACAGGGGATTTGCTCCCTTCCTTTTGGGGTCCAGGGCTTCAAGACACACATTTCCATTGGCACATGTGCCCACATAGGTTGACAGACGCTCCCCAGGGTTAGACAGGAACACGTTGCAAAATGTGTGGTAATACAACAGACAGCAAGTTACCAATTCTGAGCGCATGTTTCTAATTGCCGGCGAGATCGAGCTCCCCCCACAGCTGTGTTCACTAACCGAACGTCACCCTGGCTTCTGCGTGCACCCGGCCAGGTGTGTACTGGCATCCCTTGTATTCCTTTTAGGAGATTTCTCTTATGTCGGGCAGGTTTGTCATCACATTTACAAGAGCAGTGGGAGAGTAAAAGCAATATATTGGAAGTAGGGGTGATGGGCATACACGTCACATGCTTTTCATCGCAAGGAGTTAAAAACACAGACACTGGCTGCTTTTTCTCTGTATTTGGTTGACCTTCTCCATCGACTCTCTCCTCTAACCGCCTGGCATAATTTCTAAGTATCCATTAGACTTATCTTGCAATTCTATTCTTCTGGAAAGCTAACCTTAATTTGTTTACGAGTAAGTAGCTTTAACCCTTTCCCTTTGCGCCAGCAGGTTCTAGGCCAGGGGTGGGCAAACTTTTTGACTTGAGGGCCACCATGGGTTCTAAAACTGGACCGGAGGGCCAGAACAAAAGCATGGATGGAGTGTTTGTGTGAACTAATATAAATTCAAAGTAAAGGAGCGGAGGGGAGAGCAAGAGAACCCTCCGCTCTTTCGGCTCCGTGGGCCGGATAGAACAGCCGAATGGGCCGTAGTTTGCCCACGGCTGTTCTAGGACCTTCCTCTGTAGTACTTTTTGATTATTATTATTTTTCGTAGCGTGCACGCTTAGTATCACTCCATCCAGACTCCATGATGCTGCCAGCCACATGTATGCACCACTAGCACGGTGCTTCTGACACGGCAGGTATACAGGAAGGTTTATTCAGTAAGTAAATGGGGAAATGAAAGAAGTTTGTAGGTGGACTTTTACTTTAAAATTCAATGTTTAAAAGCCACCTGTTATAATTATGCTAGTGATGTATAAATGTATGCTTATTCACACCAATGAAACACTATAGAAATACACTGGGTACAAAGCTATGGGCTCTCAGTCCCTCCACCTACTGTACTACCTTCCCTAGAGACAGTGTTATCTATAACAATAAAAGTATAATATGCTAATTAGACAGACGGCCTTCCAGACGAAACCCGGGTCCCGGGTACCTGCTGGTGGCCAGAGGGAAGCCTGGGTCCCGGGTGCCAGAGGGAAGCCGGTGCTGGCAGCCAGGGGAAGGAAAGCCTACTCTTGCATGAATTTTGTGCATCGGGCCTCTAGTATACAAGTAAGTATATATTCCTAGGTATTTTGGTTTTGAGTTTTAAGAGTTATACAAATCAGATTATACTTTAGAAAATTTGTGTATATTGCTGTTCTTGCTCAATACTATAACTTAATGCTTTCCTTGTGCCATTACAAAGAAATATCTCATTCTTTTTATACATGGCACAATGTTCCATGTGATATAATTAATTAATTAACCAATCCTCCGTTAATAAACATTTAGATAATTTCTACAACAGCAACAACAACAAACAACAAACAAACAAACAAACAAACACATACACTGTGCCCTAGCCAGTTTGGATCAGTGGGTAGAGCATCGGCCCACAGACTAAAAGGTCCTGGTTTGGATTCCAGTCAAGGGCACATACCTCAGTGGCAGACTCAATTCCCCGCCCTGGTTGGGGCGTGTGTGGGAGGCAACCAATCGATGTGTCTCTCTCACATCGATGTTTCTCTCTCTCTGTCTCTCTCCCTTCCCCTCTCTCCAAAAATCAATGGAAAAGTATCCTTGGATGAGGATTAACAAATCCTATATAATAAGAGAAGAATATGCTAATTATCTGTTATGCCATGAGGTGTAACGACCAGATCATAAATCTGCAGGAGGGTGGGGCAGCGAAATGCAGTGGGTGGTGGAGATCTACAGGAGGGGGCAGGGCAGCAAGCTATGGGGTGGGGGGCGTGGAGGGAGCTACAGGAGGGCAGCAGCCATCTACTGGTGCACGATTCACGCGCGGGGCTATTAGTAAACAAATAAATAAGTAACAGATGAAAATCGCATCCACTGTTAGAAGTAGGAGACAGAGGACCCTGGAGGCAGCACATCTGCTGGTTCCTCCCGTTGCTCAGTGTCCTTCCTGGAGAGGCTGCCACAAATTGTGACACACTCGGGGGCTGTTCACCGTGTTGTCTCTGCTCTCCGCACCCTCCCTTCCAAACCTTGCCCTCCCTGCCACCCTGCAGAACATCAGAGGTGGCGTCTCCCAGGCTGAGGGTGCCGGTCCATGGGTGCTGCTTCCCATCTGCACACACCTCTCTGCTGCGGCTCCACCGTCCCCGGTTACTGTGTCTCCTGGGGCCCGTGCTCCTGGGAGGGGCTACAGGGTGTGTGTTTTCATCACTGCAGCTGAGGATGCAGGAGGGCGCCTGCTGGGGCAGGCAGGGCCTCAGCAGTGCTGGGGGGCAGTGAGTGCTTGCGGGCCTACGTTCAGGGCCTGGAGCCAGACCTGAGCTCCCTGGACTTTTCTCTGTTTCCGGTGGGAGCCCACGCTCCCCGCCGCCTCCTCTGTGGGGGATGCACCTCTCCACCCGGCTTTCAGCATGTGGCCCAGGCCCCATTGCTTGACCTTGAACCCCACCCAGACGTGATGGAGAGCCAGAGGGTACCAAAGCATGCACCATCCCAGTGTCAACAAAGCAGCTTCTGCTGCACCTCTTCTCGCTTACGTTTCTCCATAGACACTTTTTTATGGTCTTGCACCCGCCTTCCCCTCCTAGTGTCAAACGACGTCGCTGTGTGTGAAATGCACAGAAGCACCAGGGGTCCTCAAACTACGGCCCGCGGGCCACATGCGGCCCGCCAAGGACATTGATCCGGCCCGCCGGGTGCCGCTGCCTGTCCTGCTTAGCAGCCGATTCATCCCGGGCCCACAGTACGCATAGGAATTTGTTCATAGTTTTTATTTTATTTTATTTTTAATATATTTTATTGATTTTTTACAGAGAGGAAGGGAGAGGGATAGAGAGCTAGAAACATCGATGAGAGAGAAACATCGATCAGCTGCCTCCTGCACACCTCCTACTGGGGATGTGCCCACACCCAAGGTACATGCCCTTGACCGGAATCGAACCTGGGACCCTTCAGTCCACAGGCCGACGCTCTATCCACTGAGCCAAACCGGTTTCGGCCATAGTTGTATTTTTTTTTTTTTTAAACTATAGTCCGGCCCTCCAACGGTCTGAGGGACAGTGAACTGGCCCCCCGTTTAAAAAGTTTGAGGACCCCTGCAACCATCCAGCTTTCGGATCCGCGTTGTACAACCGCCGGCTCTGGCTTCTCACAGAGCAGCCCCAGGAGGGTGCGTGGCTTCCGGTGGTTGTTGGCTTCTTGTTTTCGTTTTTGAGGGTCAAAGTGTCAAATGTCAAGCTAGGAGAGGCCGTGTGTGAACAGAAGGATGCGACTGTGTGGCTCGTTCGCCCATCGCTTTAAAGAGAAGCTTCCGTCGCTTTCTCCTGACTCTGGTGGGGTTCGTGCTGTCCCTTTACTTTAAAGCATTTTTACTGATTTCAGAGAGGAAGGGAGAGGGAGAGAGAGAGAGAAACATCGATGATGAGAGGGAATCATCGATCGGCTGCCTCCTGCACGCCCCACACTGGGGATGGAGCCCGCAACCCGGGCCTGTGCCCTGACCGGGAATTGAACCCTGACCTCCTGGTCCATAGGTCGATGCTCAACCCCTGAGCCACGCGGGCCAGGCCTGTCCCTTTACTTTAAAGGTTGCTCCTACCTTTCCCTGCCCGCCACCCAGCAAGGCGTAAGGGACACCAAAGCACATGTGTGTATACACCAAGGCCCTCCTTGTTTGTTCAGCTTGATGGACTGAGTTAATCCACAAAACAAACCACAGGAGGGGGGAGGGCCGAGAAAGGAGAAATACTAGAGACTTTACATGTGTATCTTCTGTGGAAAAAAAGGCAGGTCACTGAGAGAGTGAAAAAATGAGCTCACACTGGCTTCTCAACCAGCCCTAGGAAATGATCGGCCTTGTTTTCTGGACATGTGGAGAAAACAGGTTTGAATTGTAGAAACGCCTTCTCGAAACTCTGCTCCGTGCAGCTCTGAAGACACATTTATTTTTAATACGATTCGGGGGTGGGGGTAGGGGGGCGGCTCCCGCGTCCTCGCTTCGCTCATGTCCTGGGGAAAAGCCATCATCGGTTATTTTTTGGGCCAGCTCTGTCCGGTGATGTGAAACCCGGCGCGCAGCATCGAAAGAGGGTAACTGGTGTGAATGAATGAATCCGGCCCCACGGATGGTAATTTTGGTAGCGGGTGGGCTAATGCTGCCGTCCTCACGCAGCCAGGGACATGGACTAACGGTCTCAAAGCCAAGGCAATGTCCATGGCGACATCAGCAGTGACATCACAGGTACTGACCAGCTGGCTCGGTCATTCCCACCTGAAGTCCACTCTCTGCTCTCGAACTGTCCTTTAACCTGCGCGCGGCGACTGTCAGTGAGTGAGGGAAGCAGCGTTCACAGAGGCCGATGCAGACGTCTTCAGACATTCAGCCTCGAGGCCCAGCAGGAGCCGGTGACTGCCGTCCGGTGTGGCCCCTCCTGGGTCCCCAGGACTCTGCCCCACGAGCCCGCTCCTCCGTCCGCTGCCCACGCGGCCCCTCAAAGTGCAGCTGCGGCCACGCCACCCGCTCCGACCGCTCAGGAGCAGCACCTCGATGCGACCACTGTCTCTAAGGGGAGGACGAAGGTCCTGGCAGGAGCTGCTGGCCTGGTGGGCCCCTCCCCCTCCCCATTCTCGCTCCTCGCCCCAGTCCTGTCCCTCCTGCTCCCGCCCTTTGCTGCGTCCCTCCTCCTGTGGTCTCTCCGCAAGTGCTTCTTTCTCAGGGAAGCTCCTCTGAACCCCAGTCTGGGTCACTCCCCAGGCCACGTACCCCCCACGGGGCTTCCTGGCTCAGGCTGCAGTTCCTCATCCAGGAGTGGGGTGGCCCTGCCTGCCACCCCCAGACGCCCAGGGCCCAGGTGACAGACGCGGGCCCGTCTCTCCCCACGTGTGTCTCCAGCATTCTGCATTCGTGTCTGTGGCAGAGCGAGTGCTGAGCGAACATTCCTGGAGTGAATGAGGGTGGAGTCATCGGACCTTCTTTCTCACTCCTGCTCGGCGACCGCCACTGAGCAGCGTGGCTTTGCCTGTCCTGGGGACCGCAGGGTGTCCAGCTCTGCCTCCCCGGTGCCCAGCTCTGCCTCCCCGGTGCCCAGCTCTGCCTCCCCGGTGCCCAGCTCTGCCCCCCCGGTGCCAAACTCTGCCCCCCAGTGCCCAGCTCTGCCCTCCCGGTGCCCAGCTCTGCCTCCCCAGTGCCCAGCTCTGCCTCTCCGGTGCCCAGCTCTGTCTCCTCGTCCTGGCCCAGCTCTGTCTCCCCGGTGCCCAGCTCTGCCCCCCCGGTGCCCAGCTCTACCTCCCCGGTGCCCAGCTCTGTCTCCCCGGTGCCCAGCTCTGCCTCCCCGGTGCCCAGCTCTGCCCCCCCGGTGCCCAGCTCTGCCTCCCCGGTGCCCAGTTCTTCTCCCCGGTGCCCAGCTCTGCCTCCCCGGTGCCCAGTTCTTCTCCCCGGTGCCCAGCTCTGCCTCCCCGGTGCCCAGTTCTTCTCCCCGGTGCCCAGCTCTGCCTCCCCGGTGCCCAGGTCTTCTCCCCGGTGCCCAGCTCTGCCTCCCTGGTGCCCAGGTCTTCTCCCCGGTGCCCAGCTCTGCCCCCCGGTGTCCAGCTCTGCCTCCCCAGGTGCCCAGCTCTGCCTCCCCCGTGCCCAGCTCTGTCTCCCCGGGTGCCCAGTTCTTCTCCCCGGTGCCCAGCTCTGCCTCCCCGGGTGCCCAGCTCTGCCTCCTCATCCTGGCCCAGCTCTGTCTCCCCGGTGCCCAGCTCTGTCTCCCCGGTGCCCAGCTCTGCCTCCCCCGTGCCCAGCTCTGTCTCCCCGGGTGCCCAGTTCTTCTCCCCGGTGCCCAGCTCTGCCTCCCCGGGTGCCCAGCTCTGTCTCCTCATCCTGGCCCAGCTCTGTCTCCCCGGGGTGGTGCGATGAGCTTCACCTGGCTGCGTCGGGCTGTCTGCACACCTGAGAGCTGTGGTGCCTCCTTGGAGCCCTCTCCCCCGCACCTTCCTTCCCCTCCGTCATCCCTCATCCACGTCTTCCCATCCACCTGGTCGGGCGGCTCAGGGGGATGGTCCGGATCTGGCACGAAATGGTTCCGTCCTGGGTGCGGGGACCGATGGTCACGGTGCCCGGTGCCAGCGGGTGGGCGCGCTCACGGCAGCTGCGCCAGGTGGAAATGCCCACGGTACTGAGGTCTGTGAGAGCGCCAGCGGGCAGAGGGATGAGGCACAGGAGTGTCGAAGCTGCCGCCCCGTGTGCCTTCCCGTGTCAGCGCTGCGGTATTTTTACAGTCAGCTGTTCTGTCCCTTTCCTTAACGGGCACATCTAGAGACCTTAATCAAGAAACAGATCACAGCCCGGCCAGCGTGGCTCAGGGGTTGAGCATCGACCTCTGAACCTGGAGGTCACAGTTTGATTCCCGGGCAGGCCACATGCCCGGGCTTCGGGTTCGATCCCCAGTGGGGGGCGTGCAGGAGGCAGCCGATCAGTGATTCTCTCTCATCATGGATGTTTCTCTCTCTCTCCCTCTCTCTTCCTCTCTGAAATAAGTAACAATATATTTTTAAAAAGAAAAAAAAAAAGAAATAGAACATGTAAGTCTAAGCAGAGTTGTTTGGACCGTATAAGCCTGAGGCCCCTCACCTCCAGTGACGTCTCGGGAGGACCGAGGCGCAAGAGAGAAGGGGACTGGGAGCACCGTGTGGACGGACGGGCAGCCTCGTCCTCCCGAGGCCTCTCGCCCGGTCCCCTGCGTGTCCGCAGGCTCAGGTGTGCAGAGGGTCCACGCGTGCCCGCAGCCAGTGAGGCACGTGGTGTCGCTGACTCCTCCTGGCGGCTGATGCCAGGGAGGCTGGCGAGAACTCAGTGCCTGTCTTCATCGGGCCGCTGATGAAAAGCACTACAGCAGGACCGCCTAGCCCAGCCGTGGGCAAACTACGGCCCGCGGGCCGGATCCAGATGTTCTATCCGGTTCTCTTGCTCTCCCCTCCGCTCCTTTACTATGAATTTATATTAGTTCACACAAACACTCCATCCATGCTTTTGTTCCGGCCCTCCGGTCCAGTTTGAGAACCCATTGTGGCCCTCGAGTCAAAAAGTTTGCCCACCCCTGGAATCACAACTGTTATTTGTGATTGTCCCCGAAGGGGCGGCGGGCACCTCGGTGGGGAGGCCCGACGTTGGATGGGTACTGACAACCCGCCTTCAGATTTAATCATTTCTTACTTAGAAATGAATCTTCTGTCAACATCAAACCCTCGTTAGCATCATTAGCATGCTGCTCTCTCCGTGGCGGGATCACGTGCAATGGATGGGGTCCCATTTCTATCAGCGGCCGTGCGTGCCGTGGGGCTGGTACTTAGACGGAGCATTCTGGAAGCCTGGGCTCATCGGATCTGGTAAATAAACATTGCATTCAGTGATATCACCTTTCAGTTTAAAAGGGTCTTTAGAAAGCTTTCTAAATGGCGCAGGGACGGAGCGCTCATTAAGGCGGGGGATGGAGCCAGGGCTCCTTGTGTGTGGAATTTCTGGGTAATAAATGTGCAAATTACCATCACGGAGAAACTGATGTGAGCAGAGCCCATCTGACTTGAGATGAGATCTTCAGATGAAGAGCAAACATTTTTTTCTTCTTCGTGTTTTCATTTGCCTGGAGGTTCTCCGATCATTGCTAGAAACTGGACCTTTTACTCTGGCCCTGCGTGAAGGGGGCCATCACCCTGGGCGCTGAGTGCTGGGGAAATGATGAGACATTTTTTTTCAAAGGCCCGGCAACAGCTGCTGCTCATTGAGTTACCCAGGCTGCTTCCCGGAGAACGCGGCTGTGTTTCAGACACGGCCGAGCGCGGCCCAGGCCGGCTCCGCTGAGCCCGATGGGATAACGGGGGTGTTGTCATGTTATCATTAGGTATGTGGCATAAAGGGGTTCCAGATCCTTCGCCCTCTGTTTTGGGAGTGGGGGAGTCTATTGATTTTGGAGAGGATAATAGGAAAACAGAGGTTTTATGATGGAGCAATACCCCGCAGAGGATTTGTAGGATGTTTTAGGAAAACGAGACCATCTCATAAACTCAGAGGGAAGGCAGCTTCATGGGGCAGAAGCTGGATTGCAAAATGCGTGGAGCTTCCTGGAATCTGGGACCTTCTCAGGGTTACAAGAAAGACCCGGACTCGCCTGCCAAGCCTCCCTCCTGTGGGAGTAAGTTTAAGGCCGACTGGCAAAGTATTTCTTGTGCTGCGAGGTTTGGGAATGTCTCTTCGGTGAGACAGCTAGGATGCTCTGGATGCTTGAACCCCCTCCACCGTCTCCACCCTCCGTGTTCAAGCCGCTTCTCGCCTACACTGGGTCAACACGGAGAGAACCTGGGCACTTCAGAGGCAGCAGCACCGTAATCCCCTTTTAGAGAAAAATAAACATTTTTTCGGTCATCAAAAAGATTCTTGATCTGCAATGAAATCATCTTTCAGATCGAATTGTGAAAATTAGAAAAGAATGAAAAATATCCAGACAAGTCCATACAAGAGGACCAGGAGGGTCAGGACGTATTTTTATTGTCTTCGAAGACTAGGAAAATAAATGAAATATTTAAATGAAAGTAATTTCTAAATGCATGACCTGAAAAATCCCACTTTTAAGGATTTAATCTAAAGGAATCAAGATACACAAAAATATTTAGTTAACATATATTCCTTGCAGAATTTTTCATAATAACAAAAACAGCCTGTTTAGATAGTGAAACACTAATAAATATTAATAATAATTCATTTGGAGGCCTCCAGTTATACATGGTAAAGATGTTCACTGTCGAATTAGTATGGTGGTATTCCCCAGTACTTTATAGCCATTTCGCAGGAAAACATTCTTTAAATCAGTCATTTTCCAATTTGTATGCCATTGATTAAAAAGGGGGTTTGGAACCCTAGCTGGTTTGGCTCAGTGGATAGAGCGTCGGCCTGCGGACTGAAGGGTCCCAGGTTCGATTCCAGTCAAGGGCACGTGCCCGGGTTGCAAACTTGATCCCCCATGTGGGGTGTGCAGGAGGCAGCCGATCTATGATTCTCTCTCATCATTGATGTTTCTCTCTCTCCCTCTCCCTTCCTCTCTGAAATCAATAAAATATATTAAAAAAAGGGGGGGCGGGTTGGAAGGCTAGACTTAATTTAAACAAAAACTTAAACAACAACAGCAAGCAACGCTACGATGAAGTTCGGTTCTCCAAGGGGCTTGATGAAGTGCAAACTTTGCTCTTGGAAAACGACTTTGTTAGTGTGCCGAGCGACCGTGGTTTGCTGTTGGAGTATTTGTGAACTAGGACACGTATTTCGTGAGATGCTTCTAGAGTCGTGTTGCTTGGGCCTTTGGCTCCTCGGTTGAGGAGGATGTCAAGGCTACTAATCGGGGAACAGTGCCTGAACGTAGCCGTCCGTTGATGAATGTGAGTAAAGGAATGGATGACCGCATTTGTGCCAGGGTAACCCCGAAGAGTCGTGGCCATTTTCTTGTCATTTATTCATTTAAAAACATGAACTGAGCATCTGCTGTGTAGAAAGTCCTGGGGCCACGGGCGTGGGGAGCTTGTACTCTCGTGTGGGTCTGATCGGATCAGGTCGTCCCGGTGGAAGTTGAGGAGGACAAAATGTAGGAAGATGCGAGCAGGAGGTGAGCATTCTGGGAGGAGTGGAACGACCGACTGGCCCTGGTTTGCCCACGGCTCTCCTGTTGTGCGCACGGAGAGTATGGGGACCCCAGAGTCCCAGACCAACGGGATGGTTGGTCACCGTAGGAAAGGCCAGGAACACACCAGGTCTTTCCGGAAGAGGTGCCCGGACTTGTGGGCTGAGTGTCCAAGTCAAGAAGCGGCAATGTGGTGAGTGAGGGTGGGCTGCAGGTGGAGGGTCAGAGTGAGGGCGAGGGACAGATTCGGCAGAGGCGGCTGCTGGCTGAGGACACTGCCAGCACCGGGTGCGGAGAAGTGGGGGGGGGGGGCACTCTCAGGTCCCATGTCCCAGCTGCGGAAATGGAGTGGGAGGAGGAGCCCTCAGGGACCAGGCCTGACCCCGGAGGACGGCAAAGGGATGTAGGTGCGCATTGATCGTTGGACCTGCCGTAACAAAGCACCACATACCGAGCTGCTGAAACAGCAGAAGTTTATTGTCTCCCAGCTCTGGAGGCCAGAGGTCACGGTGTCAGCAGGGTCGGGTCCTCCTGAGGCCGTGAGGGACAGCCTGCTCGCCGCTCCCCAGCTCCTGGTGGTTGCTGGCCATCTGGAGGCGTACCTTGACCAGCCGACGCATCACTCAGATCGCTCCTTCATCTTCTCGTGGTGTTTTTCATGTGTTCTGTCTGTCTGTCTGCAAATCCCCCCTTTTAATAACAATACCAGTCATAATGGGTAAGGACCCACTCTAATAACCAGGTATTCTATTAACTAATGACATTCGCAAGGTCCTCATTTTCAAAGAAGACCACACGCTACGGTTCCGGGGTGGGACTTCAGCAGGTGATTCTGGTAGACGTGATTCAGCCCATTCCAGTGGGGATGCGGTTAGGAGATTAAACAGGGACACTAAGGACCCCAACAAGGAGGGGGTGGATCCCACTTCCGTGCAACAGATGACAGTGAGGCGACGCAGCTGAGCCCTGGGTCCCCGCTCCTCCTGCTCTGGACCTGAGGGGGCTGCCCACCCACGTGGACAGTGAGAAAGCAGGGCCACCGCCACCCCCTCTGGCCAGCAAGCCCTGGGGCTGCTGAGGTGTCTCTCCCGTTAGGATTGAGCTGGATAAGACACAGCCTATGGCCCAGCCAGGACGGCAGGCACCGGGGGAAGAACTGTTCTTCTGATGAACGTGTTCAGAGGAAGCCTCATGAACACGGCTCACCACGGCGCCCAGAAGAAAGCGACTTGGCAATTAGGGTGTGAAGACGTACGGTCTGAAAGCTGCGCGGAGGAGAGGTGGCACCAGTACATGCCTGGGTGGAACAGGGAGGCTTGAAAAGAAAGCGAATCCGAAGTAGAATCCAAAGTTTCGTTACCCACTCGCGGCAGAGTTGACAGCGGAAGCAGATCTCCCAGAACACGGAGGCCGCGGACACACGGACGGGAAGGAGGGGAGAGAAGATGCAGGGCAAGGGGCCGAGAACCAGAGATCTGACGTGCAATCTTCGATGTTTTTGAAAAAAGGCCAGGATGATTGGCAAAGCAAGCAAGCATTCCTGACCCGGGAAATTCATGGCTGTGCATACACGTTGCCACATTATTTTCACAATTATGATGGTGCATGTAATTTCTATTAAGCTGCAATTACATTTCACATATATAGTTTTCTTTCTTTGCCTTTAACATTATGTTGTGAGCACTTCCCGTGGCGTTAGGTAATTTACAGGAGAGCTTGTTATATTATCCTGGGACTAGGCCACACTTTAAGTATTTCGTGATTTTATTTTGAAATTTTGCCTTTTACACACCATTTTGTAATATGTATAGTACAAAAATATACATATGCGACACTGTATATTTTTGTTTATAAATTGTTTCTTATGTCATACATTCTTTCTGGAGGGTCATTTCCTAGAACTTGAGTTATTGGGTCAAAGGACATGCAAACCAGAGATTCCCAAATGTTAGTATTCCACAGACCAAGAAATAAAATAAAAATAAACAAATGACCAAAATAGAGTTGTTTGCATTTTCTTTGGTCAAATAAGTACATTAAAAAGATACTGTGCAGCATGATCATTTATGATAAAGGATATGTTTCGCACCCACAATTTGAGAGAATACAATCTCACCATATAGAACTGTCTTTAACCTGAATAATGTGGTTCTGTGAGAAGCTCAGGACATTGTATTGTTTTTGTATTTCACTCTGTACCAGGGACAATGTTGTCAGTGGGCCCAGCACTGGGTGCTTTGGTCGCTGGCGCCAATTCAATGCCAACAGGAATCCCCAACTTGGAGTGCGGTGAGGCAGGACACTTCATTCATTCAGCGCCAACAGCGCAGCATTAATGCACCTGGCTGTGAAAACAGCACGGCTGGTAGGGTCCTATTTTAAAAAATGAAAATAAAAACTAAACAATTTTTTAAAAGGTAAAAATTTTAAAATAACTTTTTTTTAAATTTATTTTATTGATATTTCACAGAGAGGAAGAGAGAGGGATAGAGAGCATCGATCAGCTGCCTCCTGCACACCTCCCACTGGGGATGTGCCTGCAACCAAGGTGCATGCCCTTGACCGGAATCGAACCCGGGACCCTTCAGTCCGCAGACCAACGCTCTATCCACTGAGCCAAACCGGTTTCGGCTTAAAATAACTTTTCAAAGAGAAGTCTAATAAAATGATCATTGATCAGAATCCCGGAGAGTTATGGAGGGTTTATTCTATACGGTTCAAAAACTTACTACGAAGGCGTGTTAATTCTTGCTGTGTTTGTGTGTGTGTGCATGTGGGCATGTGTGTATTTAAAGGCATTTCTTATGGACAGAATTAGATCTGGTTGGCTGAGGGCCGCACTTTCCCAATATACTAAAGAAAGTACATTTCCTTTAGAGAAGGAGTAATATTTTTGTGGGGAAACGAAAATGCATTCCCAAAATATCCTGTGTTAAGCGGAGACTGTAAACAGATTTTAAAACCCTGGCCTGGGACCCGTCTGCCACAAAGGATGTAACTTAATGATGCTGTGGTCATTTAAAACAACAAATATTTTTCCACTGGCATAAAAATAAAACTGCTTGCTTTTAATATAAATTCAGTTTACTTTCCTCTTAAAAATGAAATCAATTTCAAGGCAATCGTCTTTAGAATTAAACACTTTATGGCAACTCACATTTAATTTTATTTTATGAGGAATTATTCCCTGAATTATAGCCAAATATCAAGTTCTGTTCATTTCATAACTGTCAGTTTTATTACCAGTCCTCTGATTTATCACAGTCTTAAAAAACAAATCCTAAAAGCAACGTTAAGGATTAATGTGTGTTTAGGTAAAAGCTTATCAACCCTAGAAAATGTGGTAAATTACATAAACCTCTTGCGTTAAAACTCTCATGACAGCAACGTCACTATGTAGAATTAGGTTAGACCCTATGTGTGAGACTTATAATGAGAAACGTAGATTTGTCTCCATTCCCTTTCCTGGTACATTTGTCTTCATTCCTACAACTTTTGGGATTTCCTAAGTGATCGGAGCAAGCCCCTTTGGCCACACCTCTGTTTCTGTGATGGCGGTGACTTTGGGTGACCTCGTGATGGGAGCTGGTTGCTGGGGGAGCTAACCATGTGATTGGAGGCTTGGACCTTCCACTCCTGACCCCCAGGCAGGGGGCGGTCCTTACACCCACAGGTAAACAGCTCACCTGTGATTAGGTGTTTGTAAATTTTCTACTCCCCATCTCCGCTCCATTTGTCTTTTCCTTTTCCTTCCGTTGGTCCAGTACCTTCTAGAATTACATCAGTCTTAACATTTCAAGCACTTTTCTGGGATAGAATTTTTTTATATATATATTTTATTGATGTTTTACAGAGAGGAAGGGAGAGGGATAGAGAGCTAGAAACATCGAAGAGAGAGAAACATTGATCAGCTGCCTCCCGCACACCTCCCACTGGGGATGTGCCCGCAACCAAGGTACATGCCCTTGACCGGAATTGAACCCAGGACCCTTCAGTCCGCAGGCCGACGCTCTATCCACTGAGCCAAACCAGTTTTGGCTGGGATAGAATTTTTACTCAGAATGCCAGGATTCCCGCACGTCCCCCCCGCCCCCGCCCCGCCTACCGTGGGCACATAGCTATGAATTTACGAACGCTAATGGGATATTTGGGTTTCTTTAAGACCATTGTTGTTTTCAAAGCTTGCCTTGCTCAGTTGCATGTATTTATTGCATCACGGTTAGAAAGGGAATATGCATGCTAAAACAGAAGATGGTGTTTAACACGGAGAAGTCAGCGAATGCAGACATGAAATCCGTACGTGTGCCGTGGGCACGAGAGGAGCACTGATGGGGGCAGAGGAAAAGCAAACGGAAGTGAAGAACTAAGGCTCACGCAGGCTTAGCGACGTGAACCTGAGACGCGCTGGAGGGTAGGTTTGAAGGATGAGAAGACGGTGAAGTGCCTCCCCTCGCGTGGAGGGACAAAGATCTCCTGATTCCTCAGTGTTTACCTTCGAGGATTTGCAGACCGCAGGGAAATGATCGTTTTTATGCATCAGTGTTTACATAACTGCCATTTCTGCAGACATTTAAATTATAGAGCACAGCAGTTGTTGAGGGGAGAAGAGCAATATAAACAAACAGAAGCTAGACTGTTCCCCCTGGAGAGGTAAGCGTTTGCTATTCCCAGCACGGAACACTCATGCTATTTGTATAGGCCCTTCCTCGGCCAACAAAAACTGGTTCCCCCAGATAAGGACGCTGCCAGCAGGGGAACGTGCATGCAGTAGGCTAATAACACGGGCTTTCCTCTGGGCCGCGATGGAGCGAGCACTTGTATTTTCGTGTTTTGGAGGTACGTTGGCCCACGTTCGCTGTCTGTCGCTCACGAGGAGAACAGGAGGGGAAGGAAGCTGATAAGCATGTGACTTTCCCATTGCTCAGCCCCAGCTTGGGCACCGTGTGCATCTCGTGTTACTGGGATGTTACATCACAGACTGCACGTTTGGAGGTACTCTGCCCTCCTGTGAATCCCCGGATGGGAGTGACGAAGAGGCGTGGGCCCTGAGGCAGAGGAGGTGGGTGCGGTGGGTGGGGAGGAACCGAGACTCGGCAGGGGGACCTCACATCCCTGCGCCGGGTGACCTCCGGCTTGTTGTTATCTTGGGGTGGTGGCTGCTCACGTCTCCCCTTTTTCTCTTAAAAGTGTCCCAGCCCGGCCCGTGTGGCTCAGTGGTTGAGCGTCGACCTATGAACCAGGAGGTCACAGTTCGATTCCTGGTCAGGGCACAGGCCCGGGTTGTGGGCTCCATTCCTGGTGTGGAGCTTGTAAGAGGCAGCCGATCCATGATTTTCTCTCTCCATTGATGTTTCTCTCTCTCTCCCTCTCCCTTCCTTTCTGAAGTCAATAAAAAATTTTTTTTTAAAGTGTCCCAATTTATTAGACGCTCGATTTTGTGGTTGCCCTTAACTTAGGATAAACGCCAGGGACCGTGGGGAGGCACCCGGCTTCAGCATCCGTGAGATCTCAGCCGCATCACTGAAAGGCAGTGACACCATCCTGGGTGTGGGCCATCGATGCTTCCTGGGCCTTATATAAAATGTGAGACCTTTTTAACAGACTCCGCTGCTTCTGCCGATCTGCAGTTTCTAGGTGACAACAACGTGCTGTTTACGTAAACACAGCATCCACAATGTCCCCTAGGCCCTGCTCACCAACCCACTCCGCCACTGGCATCGGGTTCTGCTCCCCAGTCGTCCTTAGCCACCCCCACAGACCCCCTGGCATCCTCTTGCAAGAAGCATCCCGGAGGGCGTTACCAAGGAGACGGAGTCTGGTCCAGGGACCAGTCCAGTTGGAAGGAAGGAGGAGATGAAGGTGTTCAGAGACGAGACGCAGGAGAAGGGAAACATTGGGGGGAGGAGGAGATATGCGTGCGCCCATGTTCACAGGCAAAAGGCGGAAGCGACCCATGTGCTCACCCACAAATGAGCCGGTAAAGCAAGTGTGAGATAGAGACGTACACATACATGACAGCACACGCGGAATATCACTCAGCCTTGAAAAGGAAAGAAGTTCCGCCATCAAATGGATGGACCCCGAGGACATTCCAGACACAAAAGGTCACATGCTGCCTCCCCCCATAGGAGGCTGTCCCCTGCCCCCCCCAGGAGGCTGTCCCCTGCACCCCTTCACTGCCTCCCCCCTGCCCCCCCAGGAGGCTGTCCCCTGCACCCCTTCACTGCCTTCCCCCTGGGCCCCCCCAGGAGGCTGTCCCCTGCACCCCTTCACTGCCTCCCCCCTGCCCCCCAGGAGGCTGTCCCCTGCACCCCTTCACTGCCTTCCCCCTGCCCCCCACAGGAGGCTGTCCCCTGCACCCCTTCACTGCCTTCCCCCTGGGCCCCCCCAGGAGGCTGTCCCCTGCACCCCTTCACTGCCTTCCCCCTGCCCCCCAGGAGGCTGTCCCCTGCACCCCTTAACTGCCTTCCCCCGGGGCTCCCCAGGAGGCTGTCCCCTGCACCCCTTCACTGCCTTCCCCCTGACCCCCCCCCCAGGAGGCTGTCCCCTGCACCCCTTCACTGCCTTCCCCCTGGCCCCCCCTGGAGGCTGTCCCCTGCACCCCTTCACTGCCTTCCCCCTGGCCCCCAAGGAGGCTGTCCCCTGCACCCCTTCACTGCCTTCCCCCTGGCCCCCAAGGAGGCTGTCCCCTGCACCCCTTCACTGCCTTCCCCCTGGCCCCCAAGGAGGCTGTCCCCTGCACCCCTTCACTGCCTTCCCCGTGGTGTGCCCACAGCGCCTGGGCCCAGGCCCGCACAGGTGCATTGTGAACGCAGGTGGTGCGGGGTGACCTGGGAGCGCAGCAGGCTGGCAGCACAGAGCGGAGGTTTGACCCGGTGACACAGATGTCCGTGCAGGGCCTTCCTGGGCAGCACACGGACGGACTCGGTGACTCCATGTGCGCCCAGCAGCTGAGACCACGCAGCGAGCCTTCCCCCTGCCCTCCGGGTCACGCGGCATCGGCGCCCAGCCCGGGCCTCACCCGCGCACCCGCCCGCCTTTCCCCTCTGCCTCCCTTCCTGGGCCAGGCACACGTCTTCCAGGTCTCGTGGGCCATTCTGTCTCCCTGCCAGAGGTAAACCTCGTTACCCGCTGTGTCCGGAGCCTCCCCCGGCGGCCCACGCCGCCCCGTGGCTCATTCCTGCGCTGATTTCAGTTTCCGCGTTCAGGCGGGTTTACGTGATGGCGTGACATCAGGGCCCTTCTTCTCACTCAGCCGGTGGCTTTGAAAAGCAGAACAAATGTACACCAGAAACGGATAACACTGTAGGCCAACCGCACCTCCGTACGCATTTTCTAAAAGTTTCCTTTTGAAGGTGCTCACAGCCCGATCACTGTCTGTTTCCCCGCACCCTGTCTGTGCCTCGGGGCGGCCGGCGTGCGGCGCCTGCACCTGGACTGCAGAGCCTGCCTCGGTCCATACGTGACCTCTCCTGAAACGCCGGGGGCTTCTCATCAGAGGGGGCTGGGGAAAGCCAGCTTATTGGGGTGGGAATGGCAGGGAGTAAAGGTATTTGAGGCACGTGTGTAAGCTCAGTCCTTGGTGAATGAAACAGACAGTGCATCCGAGGGTTGCTTGCCGCCACATTGACATTATTTATCTTTCTTTACCTTCAACACTCTCATGTTTCATTCGAGTCATTTACAAAAGGTCTGCCCATCAGAGGGCTGACTGAGCAAGCACTCC
Organism: Plecotus auritus; assembly: GCF_963455305.1. NCBI lineage: Eukaryota > Metazoa > Chordata > Mammalia > Chiroptera > Vespertilionidae > Plecotus > Plecotus auritus. The sequence goes on from NC_137771.1 coordinate 226,891,138, forward strand.
ACTTAGGCGGAGCGAGCGAGCGATGCGGGGGAATGGCTGCCCGTGCCAAGTCCGCGCAGTGAGGCAATGTGTGTAGGCAGCGCCGGGGAGAGGCGACAGCGCGATTATCTGTGCATAACTCGGTCATAATATCATCACCGTCTAGACGACTGACAATTAGCATCCAGACACCCCCTCGGAGGAAGGCCGCGGAGAATGGGAGCGGAACAGGCCTATGGGAAAGAAAGACCGGTTCATTCTCTCCCAGGAAGGTCTGGATTGGAATCTGACTTGGGCTTGAGGTTGGCTTTTAGGGTTCGCTCCCTTTTATGAGACTGTGCGTGCCCCTCTCTCCTCTCCTGTGCACCCACTGAGGTGCGAGCTCCCGGAGGAAGGGGGCCTGCGTGGTAAGGTGCCAGGGGAAGGAGGGCACGCCGCCCGGAGCCCTGGGTTCCTCTATGGCACGGTGAGAGCTGTGACTTGGTTTTGCGACGTCCCTGACAGTGTGGGGCTGGCGCAGCAGGTGGGCCACGCTGAGCAAGGCTCACGGCTGGCAGCTGGCCGCCGCGTGAGCTGTAACACAGAGAACTCGGGATGCGCCTAAGGTGGCTGGCACCTGCGCTCCGTCCGAGGCCGAGGAGCTCGGCCAGGGCTGCGCACTGAGCCACGCGTCCCAGGGGTGCGTCCCTTGTCCTTTGCGTGGTCCCTGAAGAGCACCCAGTGGTTTCCAGAACCCTGGCTTCCGGGAACAGGTGTGTCTTTTCATACAACGTTTACCCTGGCATCCCCAAAGGGAACACAGCCCAGAATAATGATGAGAGAAAAGATCAGACAGGGCCGCATGGAGGGACAGCCGATAAGCTGCCTGTAAAGGGAGAGGAGACAATTTCCACCCCCTCCTCTTCTCCCTCCATGATGCTTTAAAGGACAGGTTTCAGCTGTGAAGGAGACATCAGTGTGATCATGGAAGTGCCCACAGAGGGAGGATGGGAAAGAGGCGGGCTTTATTTCTGCCCGCACTCCACTGGCCAGAGTGACGCCGACGCTCCCAACCTGCCTGGTCATCGAACCACGGAGAGTCTGAGAAGCAGTCACGGCCGAGAGGGGCCGAAGGAGCCCTGTGGCCGTCTGAGCTGTGTCCTGGGTGGGATCCTGGGGCAGAAAGGGGGGGTCCTGGAGCAGAAAGGGGGGATCCTGGGGCAGAAAGGGGGGATCCTGGAGCAGAAAGGGGGGATCCTGGGGCAGAAAGGGGGGATCCTGGAGCAGAAAGGGGGGATCCTGGGGCAGAAAGGGGGGATCCTGGGACAGAAAGGGGGGATCCTGGAGCAGAAAGGGAGGATCCTGGGGCAGAAAGGGGGGATCCTGGAGCAGAAAGGGGGTTCCTGGAGCAGAAAGGGGGGATCCTGGGGCAGAACGGGGGGATCCTGGAGCAGAAAGGGGGGGTCCTGGGGCAGGAAGGGGGGATCCTGGAGCAGAAAGGGGGGGGTCCTGGGGCAGGAAGGGGGGATCCTGGAGCAGAAAGGGGGGATCCTGGAGCAGAAAGGGGGGATCCTGGGGCAGAAAGGGGGGATCATGGAGCAGAAAGGGGGTTCCTGGAGCAGAAAGGGGGGATCCTGGGGCAGAACGGGGGGATCCTGGAGCAGAAAGGGGGGATCCTGGAGCAGAAAAGGGGTTCCTGGAGCAGAAAGGGGGTTCCTGGAGCAGAAAGGGGGTATCCTGGGGCAGAAAGGGGGGGATCCTGGAGCAGAAAGGGGGTTCCTGGAGCAGAAAGGGGGGTTCCTGGAGCAGAAAGGGGGTATCCTGGGGCAGAAAGGGGGGATCCTGGGGCAGAAAGGGGGGATCCTGGGGCAGAAAGGGGGGATCCTGGAGCAGAAAGGGGGTTCCTGGAGCAGAAAGGGGGGATCCTGGGGCAGAAAGGGGGGATCCTGGAGCAGAAAGGGGGTTCCTGGAGCAGAAAGGGGGGATCCTGGGGCAGAACGGGGGGATCCTGGAGCAGAAAGGGGGGATCCTGGGGCAGAAAGGGGGGATCCTGGAGCAGAAAGGGGGGATCCTGGGGCAGAAAGGGGGATCCTGGGGCAGAAAGGGGGATCCTGGAGCAGAAAGGGGGTTCCTGGAGCAGAAAGGGGGGGATCCTGGGGCAGAAAGGGGGTATCCTGGAGCAGAAAGGGGTGATCCTGGGGCAGAAAGGGGGGATCCTGGGGCAGAAAGGGGGGATCCTGGAGCAGAAAGGGGGTTCCTGGGGCAGAAAGGGGGGATCCTGGGGCAGAAAGGGGGGATCCTGGAGCAGAAAGGGGGGATCCTGGAGCAGAAAGGCGGGATCCTGGAGCAGAAAGGGGGGATCCTGGGGCAGAAAGGGGGTTCCTGGAGCAGAAAGGGGGGATCCTGGGGCAGAAAGGGGTATCCTGGGGCAGAAAGGGGGTTCCTGGGGCAGAAAGGGGGTTCCTGGAGCAGAAAGGGGGGATCCTGGGGCAGAAAGGGGGATCCTGGGGCAGAAAGGGGGGATTCTGGGGCAGAAAGGGGGGTTCCTGGGGCAGAAAGGGGGGATCCTGCAGCAGAAAGGGGGGATCCTGGGGCAGAAAGGGGGGATCCTGGAGCACAAAGGGGGGGATCCTGGGGCAGAAAGAGGGGATTCTGGGGCAGAAAGGGGGGTTCCTGGAGCAGAAAGGGGGGGATCCTGGGGCAGAAAGGGGGTTCCTGGGGCAGAAAGGGGGGGATCCTGGGGCAGAAAGGGGGATCCTGGGGCAGAAAGGGGGTATCCTGTAGCAGAAAGGGGGTTCCTGGAGCAGAAAGGGGGGGTTCCTGGAGCAGAAAGGGGGGATCCTGGGACAGAAAGGGGGGATCCTGGGGCAGAAAGGGGGGATCCTGGAGCAAAAAGGGGGGTCCTGGAGCAGAAAGGGGGTTCCTGGAGCAGAAAGGGGGGATCCTGGGACAGAAAGGGGGGATCCTGGGACAGAAAGGGGGGATCCTGGGGCAGAAAGGGGGGATCCTGGGGCAGAAAGGGGGGATCCTGGAGCAGAAAGGGGGGATCCTGGGGCAGAAAGGGGGGATCCTGGAGCAGAAAGGGGGGATCCTGGGGCAGAAAGGGGTGATCCTGGGGCAGAAAGGGGTGATCCTGGGGCAGAAAGGGGGGATCCTGGGGCAGAATGGGGGTTCCTGGAGCCGAAAGAGGGGATCCTGGGGCAGAAAGGGGGGATCCTGGAGCAGAAAGGGGGTTCCTGGAGCAGAAAGGGGGGGATCCTGGAGCAGAAAGGGGGGGATCCTGGGGCAGAAAGGGGGATCCTGGGGCAGAAAGGGGGGATCCTGGAGCAGAAAGGGGGGGATCCTGGGGCAGAAAGAGGGTATTCTGGGGCAGAAAGGGGGGATCCTGGGGCAGAAAGGGGGGATCCTGCAGCAGAAAGGGGGTTCCTGGAGCACAAAGGGGGGGATCCTGGGGCAGAAAGAGGGGATTCTGGGGCAGAAAGGGGGGATCCTGGGGCAGAAAGGGGGGATCCTGCAGCAGAAAGGGGGTTCCTGGAGCACAAAGGGGGGGATCCTGGGGCAGAAAGAGGGGATTCTGGGGCAGAAAGGGGGGATCCTGGAGCAGAAAGGGGGGAATCCTGGGGCAGAAAGGGGGATCCTGGGGCAGAAAGGGGGTATCCTGTAGCAGAAAGGGGGTTCCTGGAGCAGAAAGGGGGATCCTGGGGCAGAAAGGGGGATCCTGCAGCAGAAAGGGGGGATCCTGGAGCAGAAAGGGGGGGATCCTGGGGCAGAAAGGGGGTTCCTGGAGCAGAAAGGGGGGGATCCTGGGGCAGAAAGGGGGTTCCTGGAGCAGAAAGGGGGGGATCCTGGGGCAGAAAGGGGGATCCTGGGGCAGAAAGAGGGGATTCTGGGGCAGAAAGGGGGGTTCCTGGGGCAGAAAGGGGGGATCCTGCAGCAGAAAGGGGGGATCCTGGGGCAGAAAGGGGGGATCCTGGAGCACAAAGGGGGGATCCTGGGGCAGAAAGAGGGGATTCTGGGGCAGAAAGGGGGGTTCCTGGAGCAGAAAGGGGGGGATCCTGGGGCAGAAAGGGGGTTCCTGGGGCAGAAAGGGGGGGATCCTGGGGCAGAAAGGGGGATCCTGGGGCAGAAAGGGGGTATCCTGTAGCAGAAAGGGGGTTCCTGGAGCAGAAAGGGGGGGTTCCTGGAGCAGAAAGGGGGGATCCTGGGACAGAAAGGGGGTTCCTGGAGCAGAAAGGGGGGGTCCTGGAGCAGAAAGGGGGATCCTGGGACAGAAAGTGGGGATCCTGGGGCAGAAAGGGGGGGTTCCTGGAGCAGAAAGGGGGGATCCTGGGGCAGAAAGGGGGGGTTCCTGGAGCAGAAAGGGGGGTTCCTGGAGCAGAAAGGGGGGATCCTGGGGCAGAAAGGGGGTTCCTGGGGCAGAAAGGGGGGGATCCTGGAGCAGAAAGGGGGTTCCTGGAGCAGAAAGGGGGGGATCCTGGGACAGAAAGGGGGGATCCTGGGACAGAAAGGGGGGATCCTGGGGCAGAAAGGGGGGATCCTGGAGCAGAAAGGGGGATCCTGGAGCAGAAAGGGGGGGTTCCTGGAGCAGAAAGGGGGATCCTGGGACAGAAAGGGGGGATCCTGGGGCAGAAAGGGGGGATCCTGGGGCAGAAAGGGGGCCTTGGGCCAGAGAATCTGAATACAGTGTGGACTTCAGGTCACAGCCACGTGCCAACGCTGGCTCATTCGTTGTGACAAAGTCATCGTCCTGTGAGAGGTGGACAGTGGGGGAGACTGGGTGTTGGGTGTACAGAAACCTCCATCCCATCATCCTAATTTTTAACCTAAAACTATTTCAAAGTAAAAGCTTGCTAATTTTTTAGGAAAGTAAATACAACGTTTTCCACAAAATGACTCCAGGAAAAAAATCTCAGATGACTTCCCAGGAACCGTGGGTGAGTGTGGGTGGTGAAAGGCGCCTCGGGTGAGGAGGGGTGTGCGCGTGGGCGCGGCCAAGGCGGGGAGGCAGGGCCTGTGCCAGCAGCGCCAGCCGGGAGCAGCCGGGGCCACGTCGATGGCGACCGGGCGCTAAGTTGCTCGCGTTTCTCACGCTGACCTGCTACTGAGGGGTCCGAGTTCACAGAAAGCGGGGGCCTCGGGGGTGTGGGGGGGGGACAGCGTGGGGTGAGCTTGTGCCGTGGCGGCTTCTGAAACCGTCGGCCATGTTCTCTGGGCTGTGATTTCACTTTGTATCTGTTCCGTCTCGTCTCAGCATCAGAATGATGAAGTCCGTGGAGGACTGTGTCTGTTTTCAGTCCTCACCCAGGGGTGTCTTCCGTTGATTTTAGAGAGAGTGGAAGCGAGGGAGAGACAGAGAGAAACATCGATGTGAGAGAAGCACATTTTTGATTACCTACTGCACACGCCCCGACCAGGGCCCGGGCCAGGGAGGAGCCTACAGCCCAGGTACATGCCCTTGGCCGCACTCGAACCCGGAACCTACCGTCCACAGGCTGATGCTCTATCCACTGAGCCGAACTGGCCAGGGTGAGGACCGTGTTTTATTTATCTTGCTTTCCCCTTATCTCCCACAGCCCACATGCACATGCACACGTGTGCACCCACACAGATACATGCTACCTACACACATGCAGTATCTCTGCTTGCAAGGGACGCGCACGGACTCTGCGAGCAAGGAGAGGAAACATCACACGGGGGAGATGGAGCGGGGCAGGCGGGGGGCGGGGGGCGGGGGGCCCGGAGCGCTTCACTGGGCAGGATCGGGGCGGGACGGTTTGTGGAAACCCTGACGTAGAGCCGAGAAAGCAGGAGGGACGCGTTCTCTGCTGATTTATTACTTTTTTCTTAAACACATGTCAGCCCTCAAACTGTGGGAAGAGCTCATGTTTTCTTTCTGCCCTGCCGCGGAAAGTAGCTCAGAGGCGCAGAACTCGGCTCCAAGGCCGACGCTGAGTGACAGCGCCGCTGGAGAGCACGTGCTCAGGGGAGTGCCCATGTCAGTGCCCATGTCAGTGCCCGGCGCCCGCACGCCCCCCCCCCCGCCCATGTTTGTTTGCGTGTGCGATGCGTGTGCATGTTGTGGTTGTACGTGGAGCCCTGGCCAAGCGGGGCCGGGCAGAAAGGAGTCATGCGGGGCCTCCAAAGCCATTCGGTGTTAGTCCCACGTTGGAGTGAGGGAAACGCACAGCCCTGCCAGCGGGAACGGGTTCTGCTGCTTTTCAAAGCCATCAGACGGGCCGGCTCGTCCCGGGTGATGGGGGGCCGAGCAGAGCGCCTTCCGGAAGGGCCGTGGGGATGGCGGCACACAGGCCGGGCTGGGCCTCGCTGGCCTCGCAGTCTGCACAGGCAGGGCAGCTGGCATCGGCCACCCTCCTGGTGTCCAGCAAGTGGCCTTGGCAAGGCAGCATGAGCCCCTGTGACAGGAAGTGCCCAGGGCGACAATGCTCCAGCCGACATGGTGAAAAGAGACGGGGTGGGGGGTGGAGAGGGGAAGAAGGGGAGAAGCACAGCGGGAAACGATGACCTGTTAGGAGGCTGATGTGCTCATGGGGGGGCGGGCGGGGGGGGGAGAGACCCTGCGGCCCGGGCCACGGAAGCGGTGAAGTGCTGCGGGGCTGGATCCGGGACACCCTCTGAAGGGAGAGCCCAGAAGGCTGCACGAAGGAAGGAAGGAAGGAAGGCGTCGGGATGAGTCCAGGATTAAAGGCAGAAGGTTTCCTGTGGCTCCTGTCACCGGGGGGCTGAGAGCCCGTGGACCCGCGGCCACGCTCTTCCCGGCGATGGCAGGAACCCGGCGAACCTTCATTTCCCCAGAAACACGGTGACCTGCGGCCAGCGCCGCCCCCCACAGCACACCTTTGCGAAGCTGGGCCCTAACCTTTTGTCCTGCCACGCTCATGACTTGGCGAACTGTTTCGGGGTCCCTGTTGGCTGGGTCCGAGCGCCAGGTGACCGGGAAGCGTTGGAATGAGCGGCTGCAGGTTTGGTGCCGCACTCACACCCCGCGCGTGGGGCGGGCAGCGTCCTGTTGAAAGAACCGTTGACAGCTCGCTTCCCTGCGCCGGACTCTGCTCCGCACGCGGGCGGCGATTGCCCGACGGTGTGTGGCTGCCTGCTCCTGGCGCTCAGGAGAGACGCCGTCGGTGAACTGCTGTGCAGGCTCGGAGCACTTTGTGGTGCTGATGGGCAGTAACTGCAGGATCAAAGGAGGCGTGTGGAAAGGCTCTGTGATGTAGTCCAGATACCCCAAAGGCTTCGGGGAGGCAGGGCTTACGCCAGGAGGGATTACGGAAATGACAGCGCAGCCGCCGCCTTGCCCAGGCGGAGCAGGAGGGCCGTGGCACGAGGTGCTGAGCCCCCCACGCACTCAGAGCGAATGTCCTGCTGGGCGTTCTCGTCACCACCCTGTCGGCTCCCCTTCTTCGCACTGTGAACGTGGGGTGCCCTGGGCTTGGCTTTCGGAGGCAGCGGGAGGCCCGGAGAGCCTGCAGATGGGGCTCCTGGGATCGAGGCGTCAGGAGAGCCTCCCGGGTCTGCCTCGGTTCCCCCCGAGTCCACAGCTCCTCACCTCTGAGCGCTGTGTACCCCGTTTTGGGAGGAACCCCGATTGAAACGCCTCAATAGCCTCAGCCCTGTCCTTCACGATACTCAGGGCCAGGTCTCCGGTCAAGATGCGGTCACCGTCCCCGGCCTGGCCCTGGGACCTTCAGCTGCCCTCTCCTGCCCCCCGATGGGTCCAGGTGGCTCTGAGTGACGGGAATGGCAGACAGCCTATTCCTCGCTTCCGTCCCGCCACTCCTCGGCCCCGGACTAGGCACGGAACCCTCCACCCAGCAGAATTGTTGTGAGTTTGTTTGAGCCAAACGGCCGACATATGCCGGGAAGCAGAACCTCAGTGAATTGAGCTAATGCTCCGGAGAATGGCGGGTCACATCTGTATTGATTCACTGCAGTCGAAGGAAGGGACGTAGGTGGGTTACATGGAACTTAGGTGGGTGCAGGAACAATTAACATGATATCTGTCCTGGCCCCCAGCACATTAGGCTGTGCCCCCAGGGGCTCCAGAAAAAGGGAAGTTACAAGTTACCCAGACATTTCAAGGGTGTGTTATCCTAGATGCAAAAAGACAGACAGGCTCAGTTAAGGTAAAGGCTGACCTTGTCAGTGAAGATACTGGCCTAGGAGGTGACTACCCACCATCACTGCTTTCAGTTAAAGTTTCATTTCAGACCATCCTTTGTGGTGACTTTAGGTCTGAGTTTGCAAGACCGCCACGCAGGCCTCCCCTGAGCCTGTCAGGTCAGCATGTGGCCCCTTCCGTCCACACCTTCGAGAACACAGCCTCCGCCCTCCTTGGCTTCTTCACTTACAAAAAGCGGCATCAGTGGCGCCTACTGCAAAGTCGTATCAGGATTACACATATGTGTTGTGAAGATCAGAACATGCAGCCCCCCGGAATTGGACTTTGGCTAAGGATTCTCTTGTGCTAAAGAGAATTGAATATCAGCTGTTCTCTGCCCTCCCTTTATCTGCCCGAAGGCAGGCCATCAGTTTCCCTCTGAGAAAGGTGCCCCCACACCCTCAGGAGGGAAAAGAAAAGGATTCTTATCATCCAAGACGAGGAAATAACGTAAGGTGAGTTTGCATAAACAGACCTCGCTGAACGAGCCCTTACCTCCCATTGGCTCCCCATGTGTTTCCCAGTCCCTTCCCCACAATCCATCTTCTCTTAAAGGCCAAGCCCTCTTTCCTCGGTTGAAAGGCCATATAAACCGGATAGACCAGCCATGGGCAAACTACGGCCCGCGGGCCGGATCCGGCCCGTTCGGCTGTTCTATCCGGCCCGCGGAGCCGAAAGAGCGGAGGGTTCTCTTGCTCTCCCCTCCGCTCCTTTACTTTGAATTTATATTAGTTCACACAAACACTCCATCCATGCTTTTGTTCCGGCCCTCCGGTCCAGTTTAAGAACCCATTCTGGCCAAAACCAGTTTGGCTCAGTGGATAGAGCGTCAGCCTGCGGACTGAAAGGTCCCAGGTTCGATTCCGGTCAAGGGCATGTAACTTGGTTGCGGGCACATCCCCAGTAGGAGGTGTGCAAGAGGCAGCTGATCGATGTTTCTCTCTCATTGATGTTTCTGACTATCTATCCTTCTTCCTTCCTCTCTGTAAAAAATCAATAAAAAAAAAAAAAAAAAAAGAACCCATTGTGGCCCTCGAGTCAAAAAGTTTGCCCACCCCTGGGATAGACCTATTCTGTGGCTTTTACTTCGTTCCCGTGAACTCCAATGTACATAAATATTAACAAAAGTCGTGTACTCTTTCTCCTGTCAGCATGTCTTTTGTCGGTTTAATTTACACGTCCCTACTAGTCTAGGGATCCTGAGAGGGCAGAGGAGAAGTGGTTCCTCTAAAACAGCTGATTTAAGAAACAAATCTTAGCCCCGTGTATCACAGGGCTGGGTAAGCGCCAGCGATCAGCATTCCCGTCTTCCCGTCCGCTCCTTCCGTCGTTCACATTCTGCCCGCTGCATGCAGCCTGCTCTTCCGCCACCGCTGGCCCTCCTGAGGACGAGACCCCGGTTAAACCGTGTGCCCCTCGCCCTCGGTCTGACGGGGACACTGGCGGGTGGGCCTTTGCTACTTCTCCTTCTTGGGAAATGGAAGCAGACGCCTCCTCTGAGACGAGTCATTGAGTTGCCTACTGCACCCTTCACCTTCCAGACTGAAAATGATGTTTCATTTAGTTCCTGCTGTTAATGGCACGTTTTCTTGTTGGGAGCAAACCTTTCCCGTATAATGAGGCCTTCCAGAAGCTGGGCTGGGAGGGGCACCTGCCCGCATCTCTCCTCCCCGGCCTGGTACCCTGGGGCTGCACCCCCCACCCCCCACAACTCCGCCTTGAGGCTCCCTCGCCTGCACCCCAGGCTCCCCGTATGAACTAGAAGTCCTCATTCCAAGGATACTATTTCCAGAAGCTTCCAAAGGTACCATGCTTAGAGGGCCTCATCCACATCCGTGTGAAATTCCACGTTGGAGTTGGTTGTGTGGAGGGAAGAATGGTCCCTCCCCGGGAGCACGCCGCCTCGGTGCTTCCCCCGCCTGGAGGCCGGCTCTCAGCTCTGTCAGCAGCTCGTCACCTTCCCTGTAACCCGTGGGTCCCAGGGCCAAGTGCCAGCAAGACCAGGCCTGCGAGTGCAGGGAGGGCAGGGAGGTGGCCACAGGGAGGCGGCAGGGAGTGGGGCAGCGGGGGGGAGGGGCACCCCCTTCTCTCATCCGCACCTGCGCTTGTTGACTTGTGGGAATGAGGGCCTGGCCCTGCCTGACCGGCACGGTTTCCTGAAGGAGCCCGCAGTCTCAGTCTCTATGCAAAATATCTGTATTCGTGAGTGTTGAAAGTTATGCAATGGGCTTAATCCTGGAGGCAAACCAGGGCCCCTGTGGTGAGTCTCGCCCGGGGCCTCTGCCAGCCTCCCCTCCTCGCCCCTCAGGCATCTCCCAAAGGCCTTCCTTCAGCTCCTGGGACGGAATCTCCCGCATCAGATGTAGCAGGGTGCTTTCCTTGCCTTTCACAACCAAGCATCTCTCTGGGACTCTGTCTCTCTCCCACGCCCACAGTCCCCCGACTCGGGGACTCCGCCTAGAGACCCAGATCCGGGGCCTTGATGGGTGTTACACACAGAAAAGTCGGGAACTTGGGAAACACTGGGATTCGTTCTTTCCAGCTTCTTCCTCCCGAGACTCTGGAGGCATTGGGCCCCCTGCGTGCAGAAGGTCCGCTCTGTGGGGTCCCCTCGGCCGGCTCAGGCCGGAAGCAGACACCTGCCTGCACAGGCTCTCTGCTTCCCGCTCTGAGCTCACAGGGTGTGCACCCTAACACAGCTGTCTCGGGGCAGCCGTGTCACCAGCATGCTATGACCCTGCTGGTCTTCCTCCTGCCATCCCCCTCCATCCAGCCTCTCTGCCCGTTCCCCCACCCCGGGGAGTCAGCACCCGCCTTCCCAGCGTTGCCCAGTTCCAGCTCCCGGAGGCACGCTGCGGGGCAGGGAGTGAAGCTTCCAGCTGCCTGGAGATTTCAGGTCTCTTGTGTGGATTAAAAAGCAAATCAAAGCACTTTGCTTAGGGAAAGCGCGGGGAGCGTGCAAATGACTTCTCCTTGCCCGGCGTCCAGAAGTGTCTGATTGTTGAGCCTTCACATTCCTGAATTGCCTAATCCCCTCCATTGTCTGGGGTATTATCTCATCATCATGTTCTTTAAACACACCCCAAATGTTGAGAGGAAACGTCTGGAAAACATCAAAAGAGCTGGGCCCCATTCCAATTGACACGATTTTGAAAATCTACTTTAACGAGGTGACTCCTCCCCCCGTTTCTCCCCTCCATCCACCGGGTCCTGCTTCCGGCACCGGCTGCGCATTGGCCTTCAAGCCCTTGACGGAGCTTCTGCTGTGGCGGCCTCGTCCTGCCCTCGGTCCGTTCTCAGAGGTCCCACCACCACCCGCTCCCCGACAGGCCTTTACCAGCTCCAGTTCTGTCTCCTCGTGGCCCCACAGACGTGGCCCTGTCACCCCCAATGACCTTGGACCCTCCTGGCTGCAGGGGGGGTCATCCTGCTGCGGGAAGTCCTGGCCTCTCCCGGGGTCGCCCCCTCCGGGGTCATTAGCTGTCCTCGGGGGACTTGACGTCAGGCCACTCTCTGCGTGTCAATCAAGGCAAAAGGGAGGAAGAGAGAAACCTTCCAAGTCACCTGGAGGTGATGGTCAGGGGCGGCTGTTGACCTTCACAGGAGAGGTGGCCCGAGGGAGCCACGCCCACGGGCAGCGATGGGTCAGGAGCCAGCAGGTCGCTCTTACTTTCACAAAGGGAGATACCGATGCGGTGACGGGGCAGCCTGGCTCCTGGCGATGCCGTCTGGGGTGGCAAGTCCATTTCTATTGTGACCAGGGATGGGTCCACTGCTGAGCCCGGAGGTGTGGTCTCTGAGCTCCCCTGCCCCTGCTCTCAGCCAGGGCACCCCCTTGCAGGGGCTGTTTGGAAATGCCCGGGATGTTCTGGTTTGTCACATGTGGGGGGCATTTACTGGCACCTTAGCGGCAGGACCAGGGGCGCCACTGGCCTGCAGTGCACAGGCTGTGCCCACACCATGAGGCACTGCACATGCCATCGTCAGAAGTGCCCCGCAAAGGAGGTGGTCTCGGTGCGGACCGTGGCTTCCTGCTCTGGGGCTGCCTGCAGGGCGGTGATGGGGGTTGGCGTTCACACTTGAACCTCAGTGAGTGGCTGGGGAAGAGCGCTCCCCCCACTCCCACTCAGATCGCCAGGAAGAGCTCCAGGGAGCCAACCAGCGCTTCGACCCATCAGCGTGGCCGCAGGGTGGGCGTCTGATGGGCTCTGTGTGGGTCGACCCACTTGTGTGACTGTGAAGGATCAGCCCCTAGCGTGTCCAAGTGGGAGAGATGGGGTACCTCCCATAACAGTAGCGACCACAGTCATTTTCTCTCCCGGTAAAATCTGCACAAAACATATATTCTGCCCTGGCCCGGCCGGCGTGGCTCAGGGGTTAAGCATCGACCTATGAACCAGGAGGTCACTGTTCAATTCCCCGTCAGGGCACATGCCCGGATTGCGGTTCCATGATCCCCAGTAGGAGGCGTGCAGGAGGCAGCCGATCGATGATTCCCTCTCATCATTGATGTTTCTATCTCTCTCCCCCTCTCCCTTCCTCTCTGCAATCAATAAAAGTGTGTATTTTAAAAAACACACATATATTCTGATCTGAACACTGGTCACACCCTCCATTGTTCCAAGGAGTTAAATAACTCTTCACAATTAGTCCTCTATTCAATGTCAACCACTCAAACCAACGCTGCCTAAAAAAATACCACAAACTTGTTGGCTTAAAACAACAGCAATGTGTTCCCTTACAATGTTGGCGGCCAGAAGTCTGAACCAGAGTCGCGGGGGTAGGGTTCGGGGGGCGTTCTCCTGAAGGCTCCGAGGGAGAGTCACTCCGTGTCTCAGTCGTGGCTTCCGGTGGCTGCTGGCTGTGGGCTGCGTGGCCTGAGGCCCAAAGCCTCCATCTCTGCCTCTGTCTCACGTGGCCTCTGTGTCCCCGTCCCTCCCATCCCTTCTGTTGAAGGACACCTGTAACTGGATTTAGGCCTCTCTAGTCTAAGACGATCTCTTGAGGTCTGCCAACTCCCTGTTTCCACGTGAGGGCACGGTGGCGGGCATGGCTGTTAGCACGTGGGCATGTGTTTTGGGGGACACTGTCGTATCCACTCCACCGAGCGACGTGATTCTGTATCCCCAGGAAGCCACATTGCTGAGCGGCTTGGTTCTCCAAATTCTTAGCCTCTACCCGTGGCCCATGAATCATTCATGGCGAGCACACTTTCGGAAAGTCCAGCCTTAGAACAAACGTGCAGATGGAGAAAAGGAGCCCAATTAAGCCCCCTTTTGTGACAAACCTCTTAGGAAAGCATTAGCGCTCATCTCCGCGGGAGAGCGCGGTGCAATCGAGGCGGGGCGGGGAGGTGGTGTGGGAAATGGCCTGGGCTCCATTAAAGGGAGCCGAGAGGCAGCATTTGCTGCGATGACGCGATGCTTTTAGCCACACGAGGAGTCGGGGTCAGGGAATTAAGTGAAACCAGCCCGACTGTGGCCAGCGGTGGCTTTGTCTTTGGGAGACTGTGTGAATCACCCACAGCCCGGGAGACAGACACGCTCGCTTGCCATTCATGGTGCCTTTGGCGTGCGTGTGCACCCGGCGCTCCGGCCTCTGAGCAGCCGCTTCCTTTGCCACTTGCACCTTCCATTTCATTCTCTCGCTGTCACAGTGTCGGAACGCGGAAGGAAGACGGTAAGCCTTTGGCTGGCGCTGGTGACAAGAACTCTTTCGATTTAGCTAAGAACTTAGCACATCATTCATTTTGTTCTGAAAGCCACAATGCTCCTCAGGTCTTCCCGTGGCCTTCCTGACCTGTGGGAGGGCTGGGCTCAAGGTCACCTCCTCAAAGACCCTGGGCCTCCCTCTGAGTCACCCACCCCAGCACCTTCCCCCTGTGCCCTCCCCCACCCAACGTGTCCCTCCACCCGCTGCTCTGGTTTTCTTCGTGGCACTGGGGATGGGTTATTGGCAATGCATCGATCTGGCTGTGGTCTGTTTCCTTTCCAGACCGCAAGCTCCAGGGGGCAGGGCCCTTGACCGTGTGGCGCACCCAGGACCGGGAACAGCTCCTGGTTTTCAGTCCGTGTCTGTTGAACCAGGGGCGTGTGGGTGAACCAGGGGCGTGTGGGTCCAGGGTGCGTGAACCAGGGGCGTGTGGGTCCCTTTGCTGTGAGCCATGTGTGTGGACTGGGTTCCTCCTTGGAGCAATATGTCCACGTGGGTGTGACGGGAGTCAGGACACCTCCCCAGTATGAAGTGCAGGGGTTCGGGAATCAGAGGGGAGGGAGCAGAGGGCTGTGAGCCCACAGGGCTTGGTACCAGCGGCTGCTCTGCTCTTTCCCCGCTGGGCGCTGGGCCTTGGCATCCTTACCTGTGACAGGGCATGATGCTGATGCCTACCCTGCAGGGTTGTTACCACGGCGATTAAATGACATCTCCCGGGAATGGACCCTGGCCCACTGCAGCCCCTCCATAAATGTTAGCTGAAGAAGCCCCTGTTCCAGATGAGGACTAGGCTGAGCGTGAGGTGAGTGAGCAGGACACGGCGCTGCTGGGTGGCAGGGGCAGCGCCTGAGCCCAGAGCCCACGTCCTCTACAGACGGAGTCAACTTCTGGCCACAGCATCAATGTACTTGATGTATCTGAGTTCGATTGAAAAGAATCAGGTAGATGTCAAGTCTATACTCCCGCGGCCTGAAGGATGGAGGACTCAATAACGCAGATGGCACTGGTACAACGGGCCGCCAGAGGACCTTGGTCAGTGTGGGTGAACGGTGTTGGCCAGTCTGGGAAACTTGCTCACGGCTCTCATGCTGACGTCTCAGAGATGGTGATACAACAGGAACTGGCCAACCGAGGCCAAGCTACCAAAACGAGAGTTTCATTAGACCCGCCTCCAAGGAGGATGGGTCTAAGTTTAGGGAATGGTTTTGGTCACGTCCACGCTGTGGGATTGCGCGACACACCGCAGACGTCACGACACAGCTGGCCACAGCACTCAGCTGCAGCTGCTGCAGCCCAGGCCCCGCCCCGCCTCAGCACACCTGCGCACCTGCCGTCCGGCGCGCTTCCTCCTTGATTCCCTGCTTCTCAGCCCACGATGCGCAGAGCCCCTGCGTCACCCAAGGTGCGGACATGTCGCTCTGTCGTTTCAGCCGTATCTCACCTTCCTCACTGTGTTTTGTTTCTCCAACGGGGAGCATAAACCAGTGGGCTTCACAGCTTGGGGCCGCTGTTAGGCAAAGGCTGGGAGGAAAGGGTGAGGTTGTCATTGTTCCCACAGACGATGGCAATGCAATTGTGACTCAGAGCCAAGTGTTCTGAGCCTCGTAGTCGTACCACACGCGTGCGGTGGACGGTCCATCAAGGCTTAAGTGTGCCTGACCATTGCCACCAACGCCTTGAAATCCAAGCTGAAAAGCCGGATCCTTCTCATCTGCTGACCTTCCTTTCTTATGAGTGGCTTTTAGAAATAAAATCTATGGAAGACAGCTGACGACTTCCATATAACAGGAAGAGATCAAAATAATTTGCTTACATATTTACTTATGCAGCCATCACCGACAGGTCTGAAAATGCAAAGCTGGAAAATAGGCCACTTTCCTCTCATTGATGATGTGATTCAATAACTGCTCCAACACAATGTAGTAATAGGAAACCAGACGCGTGAATGTCCCGGTGCCGATTTCCTGATGTTCTGCAGAACAGTAATGGGTTTCCCAGCTGGCTTGGTTCTATTTGCTTCCTCTCTGTCTCTAGGGTCTCCAGAGAATATCCCCATAGTTTTCTGGTGAACTTTGTTCACTATAAAAACATCCACCCACTCTCTTCTACTCTGGCTGTTGGGAATTAGCATAAGGATAAAAAATACAGCAAAATACCCAGTACATCACCGACCATCCTGTTAGTCCTGGGTTACGATTGCACGCTGCCTTGGCGACCACAGCAGACAACGGTTCCTATGCGGTCCTCGTGAGCCGCTATCTTGGAGCGTCGGAGAGCCCTCTCCTAGCGAGCGCGCAGCCTGGCCCGGGCACCCAGTGCGAAGTGTGCGGTGTCTGGGGAGAACCCTCCTGGGCTGCTGCCCAAACCCGCGGGAGCTCTGGGCTGGGAGAAGCGCCTCGGGGCCGGGAGTGAGCAGGTCCACGCGGACTCCTGCACTCCGCTCTTCTCGTGTGCTTTGTTGTCGTTGACGGCAAAGTGGAGGAAGCTGGCGTTGACTCATGTCCTCCCGCCTTCCCTTTCCCGGGACCTTAGCGGGTCCCCTCAGCCCAGAGGTTGCTGGCTCCCATGACTGTGTTAGGAAGAAGGTGTCCATTGTCAAGTCTGGGGAAGGAAAAGGAGATTCTGTTATGAAAGGAACTGAGAGAAGACAAGGCTAAAAATAATTGCTCTCCCATCACAAACAGATCATAAAAAGGGGTGTGCTTGAGAATTTTAAAATAACTTTCCAGGTTGCTTATTACGGATGAACTCTCTGCAGTCCATGTAAGAGCGCCGTGTAAGGACTGAGCGCTTCCTGTCTGAGACATCCGCCTTTTAATAGCTGAGTCTGGGTGACCCCAAACTTTCAGGACCCTGGCTGTGTCTCCAGTGCCGCGATCTCAGCCCTGTATAATGGACATTTGTCAGAAGGACTGCCCTGTGCACTGTAGACCTCCCCCTCTCCCATTTGTGACCATAAAAATGTCTCCAAACATCGTCCAATGTCTCCTAGGAGCAAACTCACCCCCAAATGAGGAGCAGTGCTGTAGTGCAAGCTAGCAAGACATGGTGCTGCCAGCTCACTGCTGGCCGTGGTCACCTGGCGACCACTCCGCGAGAGAGCCCGAGGACTCCGCGGCAAGAACGTCTGTCTCGGGGAATTAGCAAGGTCTTCCACGGGTTGGGAGTGGGGAGAGGAGCTGTGTTGGTCAGGGATCTCTGGAGAAGCAGAACGAGAGGGTTGGTGTCTATGTGTCTACATGTAGATGTCTATCTATGTGTCTACATGTAGATGTATCTATCTATTGATACAGAGAGATTAATTTTAAGGAATTGGCTCACATCATTGTGTGGGGACTAGAAAGTTCAAAATCTACAGAGTAGGCCAGCAGATTGGAGACCCAGGGGAGCGATGTAGTTTCAGTCCAAACGGTGTGTATTAGCAGAATTCCTTCTTGCTTGGGGTAGTCAGTCATTGTTCTACTGAGGCCTTCAATGGGTTGGGTGAAGCCCTCCCACATTATGAGGGCAATCCGCTGTATGCAACGTCTACTGACTTAAATGTTAGTCTCGTCTAAAATATAATTTCCCAGAAACGTCTAGAACAGTGGTTCTCAACCTTTCTAATGCCGCGACCCTTTAATACAGTCCCTCATGTTGTGGTGACCCCCAACCGTAAAATTATTTTCGTTGCTACTTCATAACTGTAATTTTGCTACTGTTATGAATCGTAATGTAAATATCTGTGTTTTCCGATGGTCTTAGGCAACCCTGCTACCGGTTCTCAACCTGTGGGTCGCGACCGCTGCTGTAGAGCCTACGGCATCTCTCACGGAAGCACCCCAGGTTGGACCCTTGAACAAAGCGTCCTTCACGTGCCTGTGTGGTCCAGCAGCTGTGTCCGCTGGGGGAGCCTGGAGGGGAGGCATCAGCCCGCACGTCCCAGGGTGCATGCTGTTCTACTGCTCAGGTTGGAGGGACACTCCTGACTTGACAAAGGCAAGACATCAGAAGATGGCAATGAAATCTAACACACACATTAGAGGAGGCCAAATACCTGCTAGAAAGATGAAGAAAGAGGAATATAAATGTACCCCAGACTGGGGGGCCCAGAGGGAGATAGATTTTTAAATGAAAAGAAAAATATGCAGCAACAGATGCATCTCACTGACACAGCCTGAGTGAAAAAAAACCAGAAACAGAAGTTCTAGAAGATTCCAATGTCTATCAAACAAAAAGGCCAAGTGGATCTATGATGTCAGAAGTCAGGATGAGGCTGCCCAGGTGGGCTTTCGGGGTGCCTGCCATGTTCTTCTCTTGAGCTGGGTGCTGGATACATGAGAGGGCCTTGTGTGGAACAGTCATCACGCCACATTTGTTATGGACACACTCATTAGCATGTATGTTACATGTAAATAAAAATGTACGTTACAAAGGCAGGAATGAAAAGGAAATGAGAATGGGAGTGAGAGGACAAGAGGTGAAGGAGGAAGCAATAATTAACTTGTCCAATCACAGGCCAGTAACGTTATTTGTTTTATCTACTTTATGATATTTTAAGACTAATAATGCTAACACTACAGATGTACTATTTTTAATCAAGGAAATGAAGAGACCTTCAAAAAAACTGACAATACCCATTTTTGGCAACTGATTGGGTAAAGGAGCACAGAAGCCAGGAGGTCTTAACTGCAGAAGCTTGGTTTTCAAAGCCATTGGCAAACCAAAGGCCTGTTCTGTGGCAGGTGAGCAAACGCCTCCCAAAACTCCAGAAGAATTCAGCTAAACTAGATCGATTTCTTCTTTCTTTTTTTAAGGTTATTTTTTATTGACTTCAGAGAGAGGAAGGGAGAGGGAGAGAGAGATAGAAACATCAATGATGAGGGAGAATCATTGACCAGCTGCCTCCTGCATACCCCCCTAACTGGGAATCGAGTCCACAACCTGGACATGAGCCCTGACCAAGAATCGAATGAACCATGACCTCCCAGTTCATTGGTCAACACTCAAGCACTGAGCCACGCCGGCCAGGCTAGATTGATCTCTTTTTCAAGTGGGCACACGGAGTCCTTCAGCTTGAGCAGAAGCGCCGTGAGAGCAAGAACAGACAATAAGCCAGGCGCTTCAGTGGGACAAGGCTCGGTCTCCTCCAGGGTTGACCAGATGGCCTCAAAGATCATTTCTGCTCTCCCTGTTCTATACTTGCTGTATCCCCCCATCATAGATAACATGTCCACTCAGACCATTTCCATCAGGCAGCTTTATTACTTAGTATTCTCACTCTCAGCTCCTCCTTTAACAAGGAAAACAGAGGCCTCAGTGCTCACAAGCAAATCTCTGTTGTGCTTGGTTCGAAGTCAGCTGGGCGGCCTCCAAGGAAAACTCCCTCCTTGCCGTTTCCAGTGAGAATCGCTGCCTGCTGCACTCAGAAACCATGTTCTCTCCCACTTTCCATTTGCTGGTGCTGCCATTACTTATCTGGGAGGATCATATTTCAAGAGAGACTTTTTCCCTACCCGAAGGGAAAAAAAATACAATTCTTCTTAAAAAAAAAAAAAATACAGCCAACCGGGGTCCAGGAAGTATATCCTTTCCAACCGGGCCCCGGGCACAGGGGCTGAGGAGGTGGGCACTGGGTAGGGGGGGGGGGGGAGTGTGCTGGAGACAGACCCTGGGAGAGGGCCTCTAACTGCCGTCTTTACCCCCGGTGTCCGATTGCCGTGCGTGCCCAGGGGACGGCAGATCTTGTTTTAAAATCTGGCTTCAGCGTTGCCTAAAACAGCCTATTGACCGGAATCGATGCCGAGCGTCCCGAAAGGACAGCGGGCAGCTGGCCTCGCTGGTCCCTGAATAAACCGTCAGCCAAGGTCGTGCCCTCCCTCTGTGTCGGGAGTTATTTTCCAGTGGCCTTTACCGCCTTTACCGGCTGTGAGCTGCCAGAGGCCCAAACCATAGACACAGAAACACCTTCGCCACGGGCAGCCGCTCCGAGAAGCCCCGGTGTCCCTCCAGTCCTTAAAGGGACAGGAGCACATTTCCAATGTCCAGGGTCACAGACTTGGATAAATAAAGCTAGGTGTGATTGTGGTTTTGTCTATGGAACTGATTATTCACATAATTGAAGCAGAATTGAGTATGCAAGGTAAACAGCCGGTACCCTTGTCTGTTTCTCTGTCGGGTGCTGTCGCCTGGGCTTGGCCGTCCATCCAAAGTGTCCAGAAAGTGTCCGCTGGAACTTGGGAGCGTGTCCCTCAGTGGAACCAGTGTATCGCATGCAGCACCAGCTCCGTCTGCTGCTGTGACAAACACGCCCGCCGTCTCCGTGGCCTAATACCCTGAGGTCTGTCTCTGACTCAGGCCATGTCCACCCTGGCTTTGGGAAATGCCTCAAGGGGTCTGTCCCTCATGCAGCAACCGGGAGGCCCCGGCGGCTGCCAATGTGGGCTTGACCGCGTCCACCCTGGCCTCTCTCACAGCTCCTGAGAGAGCCAGTCACAGGGACATGGCACCAGCCTGAAAACACTGAGCAGAATCCACCACATGGGTCCAACCCCCTGAGAATGACAGGGAAGCGAACTGCCGTGTGCCGGGAAGGACAGCGCCGCCAGATCCAGGGGCCCAGGAGCTTACTACAGGGAGCCAGGGAGCCAGCGAACTGCTCGCCTTTCGGATAGAAAGGTGTGTTTGTATGTGTGTGTGTGCATGCGTGTGCGCACGTGTGTGTGTGTGTGTGTGTGTGTGTGAGAGAGAGAGAGAGACAGAGAGACAGAGACAGAGAGACTGTATGAAGAGGGCAGGGTGATGGTGGTAGGTATTTTTCTGATCTGTAATGGCATGTCTTGTGTCTGTAATGCACAAATGGTTGATCATGAAGATGTGGGAGTAGTGTTACTAGAACATAGAAAGTAGCCAATTTAGATGCTCATATTCTTACTGATTTTGTTGATGGGTTTGAAGAGGAGACTGGCAAATACATTTAAAACTAGAATTACTTAAAAGAAACAAAGCGACGATGCCTAGGTAGAGGAAAATAACATCCAAGGAGACTCTTCCGTGTAATCCTAAAACCGGTTCTCCACCGAGGACAGTTCTGTGCCCAGGGAGCCTTTGGCAGGGTCTGGAGACACTTCACGGTCACAGGTGGGAGTGGGGTGTCCCTGGCAACGCGGACAATCCACAGGACGGCCCTCACAACGAAGACTAATCTGGCTAAAGTGTCTGCGGTGTCAGGAGGAGAACCCTCAACCTTGAGTCAAGGCTCTGAACTCCGTTGTCTCACTGTTGGCAGGTCCTTCGGGTTTAAGTTCTTCTCATTTCTGAAGCATTTCATCCCTCCCCTATCTAAAGATGGATAAGTTAAGAATTGCGGGCATTGTAGAATGTGTACCACAGATGTAGACTTCCCAGGCACCTAAGCCCTCAACTTTGACAGGAATCCAGTGATGTCACTTCCTTCCTTACAGACATGTCGAGCCCTGGCCGGTTCGTCTTAGTGGTTAGGACGTCAGCCTGCGAGCCTTCTCTGCTGTTGACGCCACCCAGTGTGTATAATTTTATGATGGTGCCGGCAAACCCATTCACTGCATTTTATTTCACCATCAGCAGCCAATGCACAATTGGGGACCGGGGGGTGTTTCTCAGGAATGCACCCTCTGACTCTGACCTGCCAGGTGCAGGTGAGTGACAGGCCGCCCAGGGACCAGAGTGGGGGGCTCTCAGGGTGTAGGCACCAGCCTGGCAGACCGGGTTCTGGCCTGCTTCCTCTGGGATGAAGGTTCACGGGCACGCCTTGCATGGTCAGGAGGACGGGCACGTCGCTCAGGGCCCTGGAGATGCCCACCTGGACACAGGTGCTCCTCTCCCTGCCTTCCAAGGTGCTGCCCACCTTCCTGTCTGGCCGTGTTTACCCGGCGGAAGGATGTGACGGAGGTGAGCTCCCGGGGTGTGTCCAGTTCATAGAGGGCCCCATACATGAGCTGTCCTCTGCCGCAGGGCTGCGCCGGGTGGCCCCGGGTCCCTCCCCAGCTCCGTTACAGTCAGGATGGCCCCGTGTGGGAAGGCCCGTTCCGTCTGGCCAAAGTGGGATAAGACAGAGATGTGATCTTGTTAGGGGGCCCGAAGGGGCACATGCAGGCAGAGACTTGGGTGCAGGGCGTGGGCACAGGAAGCTCCGTGCGGGGGAGGCAGCCTGGCAGCTCAGACCGGGGGAGGGCAGAGTGTGACCCTGCAATGCGGTGCCCAGTCCCCACCGGTGTCAGCACGCACACAGGGTTATACCTGTGCACGAACAGGACTAACAGGGCCCTGTGCTCACTCCCAATCTAAGGAGAAACGGGGACAATTTCCTTGACCCCGGACCTGAGGTAAGAACTGGGTCCCCAGGCCCTCCCATTGGTCTGACAGCTGCCCCCTTGCCTTGAGGGTTAATGCTCCTGGTAGGAGATCCCCCAGGTGGCCGAGTGATGGAGCAAGTGGACGAGTCTGTGTTTGGGGTGTGGCTCTTTGCTCCTGGGCAGGCCGGCCTCGACTTAGCGTGTAAGGAGGTGAGAGGGGTGGGCCGAGGTAAGGTGACCCACACGCCGTGACCGTTTTTCCGTGTCGGGGTGGAGATCACACGTGTGTAACCGGTACTGCGGCCGCCCAGCGCCCTGTTATGGGCTCTGGGCTCCTCGGCTGTTGGTGTAATTGCTTCTTGTAAATGAGCCTGCCGCATCCCTTTACAGTAAGCGCTCCGGCCATCTGGTCCCCAGTTGTTCTGACCCGGTTCCAGGACGCGCACCAGTCACTACAAGAACCTTTCTAACCTCGGCACGATGAGATGACTGGAGCCTCTCCTTGCAGCTGCGCGTTTGTCTGGGGGGGCTTTGAGATCAAGGAGCGCCGGGGCGGGGGACGGGGAGATGGGAAGCAAGGCCCAGCCCTCTCCCTGCGAGGGTCAGAGGCGCCCCTCTGAGGCGCGGGCCGAGGCTGGGACGGGTTATGGCCTCCGCCAGGGCGCATCCCCGGGAAACTGGCTTGTGATGGTGAAACGCAGAGGCTGAGATGCTGGGAGGGCGGCTGCCCTGCCTTTGACCCGGGTACAGACATAAACGGTGCCTCCCCGCCCAGGTTGCTCCATTCCCCCCCTCCCTCTGTGACCCCTCCTGCTGAGGCCCAGCGCCTGCCTTGCTCAGAGGGAGGATGAGGAAGAGGAATCCGCTGTGTGCATGGCGGGCCTCTCCTCAAGGCCCTTCACGGACTGATGCCTGGAGGGGGGGGGAGGGGCGCCCGCTCACCAAGCAGCTCTGCGAGCCTCAGACTCGGGGGTCGCATGGGAGGTACCAAGTGCCACTCGCTCGGGTGTTACTGAAACTAACACCATATTGTGCGCCGACCACACTCCAGCGAGAAGGGAAGCGAAGAGTCACTGCAGCCACGAGCCCGTTAGTTCTTGGGGTGACGCACAGTCAGAAGTGGCGCTCGAATCCGAGAGCCCGTAATGTTCGCAGCACTGACGGCAAGGCTGCTCCAGGAGAACCGCTCCCTCTAAGGAGAGTGTCATGTCGCAGTTCCACGGTGTGCTCAGCAGCAGTTTCACTGGACGCCTGGCGGGGCAGGGGCCTGGTGGGGCAGGGAGGCTGGTGGGGCAGGGAGGCTGGTGGGGCAGGGGCCTGGTGGGGCAGATAGGCTGGTGGGGCAGGGAGGCTGGTGAGGCAGGGAGGCTGGTGGGGCAGGGGCCTGGTGGGGCAGATAGGCTGGTGGGGCAGGGAGGCTGGTGAGGCAGATAGGCTGGTGGGGCAGGGGCCTGGTGGGGCAGGGAGGCTGGTGGGGCAGGGAGGCTGGTGAGGCAGATAGGCTGGTGGGGCAGGGGCCTGGTGGGGCAGGGAGGCTAGTGGGGCAGGGGGCCTAGTGGGGCAGGGAGGCTGGTGGGGCAGGGAGGCTGGTGGGGCAGGGAGGCTGGTGGGGCAGGTAGGCTGGTGGGGCAGGGGCCTGGTGGGGCAGGGAGGCTGGTGGGGCAGGGAGGCTGGTGGGGCAGGGAGGCTGGTGGGGCAGGGGCCTGGTGGGGCAGGGGCCTGGTGGGGCAGGGGCCTGGTGGGGCAGGGAGGAGCAGGGAGGAGCTGACTTCTCCATGGGGGTGCTGGGCCCTTCTCTACCATCCAATCTACTTGCCGATAAACTGCTGTCAGGGTTCTTTCCTGTGTGGCTCCCTCCCCCTGGACGTCCCCTCCACCAGTGTCTCCATGTGGCTGACTCCTTCCTGCCCATATAAAGTTTATGCTGATCCTCACCTCCACTGTGGTCCCCAAAGCCCTGGGCTCACCGCACACATGGCTGAGATGTCTGAGGCAGGTCTGCCTTCCTAGGCCCACCTCCCACCAGCAAGGAGACCGGGACCCTGTGTAATGTATGGGGACCCTGTGGTACATACACTGAGCGAGCGGGTGGGATTGTGGGAGGTAGGAATGGGAGCAGGGGGGTGGCCCGCTGGGCAGGGACGGTCTTAAGGGGAGAAACGGTGCAGGTGCCAGAGGGCAAGGTGGGGTCTCAGAGAAGCCGGGAGCGAGGGAGGGCAGGGAGCGAGGGAGAGCAGGGAGTGAGGGAGGGCAGGGAGCGAGGGAGGGCAGGGAGCGAGGGAGGGCAGGGAGTGAGGGAGGGCAGGGAGTGAGGGAGGCAGGGAGCGAGGGAGGGCAGGAGGCCAGGCTGGGACCTAGAGAGACTCAGGGGATGTGTGTGCTGAGTTCCCAGTCCCTGGGGAGCTGCCCGTGCCCTCGGTGGTGGCTGAGGGAGGCCTGGGGTGGCTTCATCAGAATGCCCTGAGTGGGCGGTAGGTCGCAGGTAACACAGAGCAGCCAAGGGCTGGAGGGGGCGGCGCCCGTGCAGCTACTTAAATGCCCGCAGGAGAGAGGTCACGGCCAGGACTGTAAACACAGCTGTGAGGCTCAAAAGGTAACAAAAGGGTTCATGTTAGGGGAACGCTGACAAGTGATCCGTCTCCATGGTCTGGGGGAGACGCTGAGAGGAGGCAGCCCGGGGAGTGGTGTGAGCATTTGGGCTCTAAGAAGGCTGTTCTGCTGGTGAGGATTGTGGCACGGGGTGTGCGTATCAGAGGGAGTTCTGGAGTCTTCTCAGAGGTCTCTACGCACTAGACATGGCCCTCCCACTGGGGTTGGCTGGGCAAGGGGTGGGGATGGGCCACTGGGGAGTGGAGAGGGGATGGGGCTGGCTGGGCAGGGGGTGGGGATAGGGTGGCTGAGGAGTGGAGAGGGGATGGGGCAGCTGGGGAGTGGAGAGGGGATGGGGCTGGCTGGGCAGGGGTGGGGATGGGGCGGCTGGGGAGTGGAGAGGGGATGGGGCGGCTGGGGAGTGGAGAGGGGATGGGGCTGGCTGGGCAGGGGTGGGGATGGGGCGGCTGAGGAGTGGAGAGGGGATGGGGCTGGCTGGGGAGTGGAGAGGGGATGGGGCGGCTGGGGAGTGGAGAGGGGATGGGGCGGGATGGGGCTGGCTGGGGAGTGGAGAGGGGATGGGGCGGCTGGGGAGTGGAGAGGGGATGGGGCTGGCTGGGCAGGGGTGGGGATGGGGCGGCTGAGGAGTGGAGAGGGGATGGGGCTGGCTGGGGAGTGGAGAGGGGATGGGGCGGCTGGGGAGTGGAGAGGGGATGGGGCTGGCTGGGGAGTGGAGAGGGGATGGGGCTGCTGGGGAGTGGAGAGGGGATGGGGCTGGCTGGGCAGGGGTGGGGATGGGGCGGCTGAGGAGTGGAGAGGGGATGGGGCGTCTTGGTAGGGGTGGGGATGGGCGGCTGAGGAGTGGAGAGGGGATGGGGAGTCTTGGTAGGGGTGGGGATGGGCGGCTGGGGAGTGGAGAGGGGATGGGGCTGGCAGGGCAGGGGGTGGGGATGGGCGGCTGGGGAGTGGAGAGGGGATGGGACGGCTGGGTAGGGGTGGGGAGGTAAAGAGACTGGGTGAAGTTTCCCTGTCCTTAGCACAGGGTGGGGCTGTCCGGCCCGCGGGAGCTCTAAGGCCTGAGAAATCGTGTGGTCTGGCCTTGCCCAGGCATTGGGGGAGTTAACTGAATGTCTGACCAACTAGAGCAGCCCATTTTTCAGTGGGTCCTTGTGTATGGCCCGCGGATGGTGTTATAAATGCCCCAGTGGCCCTTGGGTCCCAGCCTGGGTTAGTCTGTGAAGCGGAACCCCGTCTCACAGTTTGAAGCGAAAGCCCGGGTCATGTCTCAGACCAGGCGGCCTGACTTCCGAGGAGGGAACTGGCTGCGGCCCCTGCACAGGGGCAGGCGGCGGAGGCCCGTGGGGAACGCCCAGCGGTGCAGGAACGCACGTGCCTCGCTGTCGGGGAAGAAGAGGTCTCGGAGCCGTTTCCCTGGCCCCGCAGCTGTGACACGGACGCACGTCCCGACAGGGGAGCATCGCCTCACCCCGGACCCACCTCCACAGTCCAGCGCGGGCTGCGAGTCGGTCTCTCTGAAGTCACGCACACATTGTCACCTCTGAGTCGCATATAAATATCTGTAAAGTCAAAGAGCGAATCCAAAGCCCCCTTACGGGGTCAGGTGGAAGACGCCTGGGTCTGAGGCTGGGACGGGAGCCTCCTGGGTCCATGTGGCTGCTCAGGAGAGCCGGGGGGGCCTCCACCTGGGATGGGGCCTCCACCTGGGACAGGGCCTCCACCAGAGACAGAGCCTCCACCCGAGATGGAGTCCCACATGCTCATGGATGAAGGAGAGCTGAGGAGCAGCTAAAGAAGGGAAATAGCAGAGCTCGACTCCAAAGCCGATTTGCCGCCCTCTCTCCAGGGCAGTGTGGTCCGGCCGCCAGGAGCTGGGCCTGAACTTGGAGGAGCCTGGCAGGAGGGGCCATGGGCTTCGGCCCCGGCCAGCCCTTTGCCCTCACCTGGGCTCTCTACAGGGTGCTGGGCCCTGGATTACTGATGCCCAGGTGAGCGGCCGCAGGAGATAGAAGTCCCTGCCTCCCCCCTCACAGGGGACAGCAGGGGAGGGCACACCTGTCTCGGGGGAGGAACCAGAGCTCAGCAGGACACTCCTGGGACCGGGGCCAAGCGCATCCTCGTAGCGACCCTCCCATTTCTGCTTCTGAGATTAAGACTGCGGCGAAGGGGCTGGGAGGTGCCACAAGTTAAGGTGCTCTGAGCTAATGCAAAACGGAACACAATGCTAATATTTGCAAACAAAACGCATTTTTAAGAAAAACCATTAGCCCGGCCAGTGTGGCTCCGTGGTTGAGCATCGACCTAGGAACCAGGAAGTCACAGTTCAATTCCCAGTCAGGGCACAGGCCAAGGTTGTGGGCTCGATCACCAGTGTGGGGCGTGCGGGAGGCAGCCTATCAGTGATTCTCTCTCATCATTGATGTTTCTCTCTCTCTCTCTCCCTCTCCCATCCTCTCTGAAATCAATAAAAATATATTTTAAAAAAAAAGAAGCCAACTTCAAAAATAAACTGGTTAAAATAGCCCTAGCTGGTTTGGCTCAGTGGAGCGTCAGCTGGGGGACTGAAGGGTCCCGGGTTCAATTCCGGTCAAGGGCACATGCCCAGGTTTTGGGCTTGATCCCCAGTGTGGGGCGTGCAGGAGGCAGCCAATCAGTGATTCTCTCTCATCATTGATGTTTCTCTCTCCCTCTCCCATCCTCTCTGAAATCAATAAAAATATATTTTTTAAAAAAGAGAAAAAAATCTTTAAGGGAGCAAAGAAAGAAGAAGGCAGAGGAACAACTCATGGCCTCCTACGCGTCCTTCTCTCCACGGGTCCCTGACAAATGGGTGAGGGTGGGGCATGGACAGGATGGATGAAGAGCCAGAGAAAATGACGTAGCCATGTGAGGACAGGAGCCGGGGAGGACGGGAACGCACGGCCACGCTTACCGTCACGTCTCACCCACTGGCTGCACACCCTGACACTGAGCTGGCCCCAGGCGGCAGCCACCTGCAGCGGCCTGTTGCGGGGTGCGGGGCCTGCCTCTCGGGGCACGAGCGCCTACTGTGTGCCGGGCCCACGCTGCGCTGCGTGTGCTGAGATGGGTGAAGCGTGTTTGAGAGCTCACAGCGCAGTCACAGGAGCAATCGAGAATATACGACTGTTGGCTCACGCCCCTCCGTTTACTCTGAGCGGCGGAGTTAATTGAACACATCCCCCGTGTACGAGGCCGTGGGAGGTTCCAGACCGTGGCTGCTGCCAGGAGCGGCCCACCAGAGACGGACGCTGTGTTTAAAAGAACAGTTGGTGTTTCCTCCAGAGAGTTGGCTGGGAAATGATATTCAAAGAAGCGGGGTCGTGCAAATAGAAAGATGTTAAACGAAGAGAAAGCACATCAGCAAGACGATCCAGTCCGTCATCCGTCCCTCCCGCAGACATGGCTGAGTGCACGTGTCCAGGCGGCTGCGGAGCTGACCCTGGACTAGGCGGAGGTACCCAGGTGTGCGCAGGGGAGGGTCGCCCTTGGAATCCCACGGGGCGCGCTGAACACCCCCAGGCGGACGGTCAGATGCTCCGCGCTGCGGTGTTTCCAGGTCATGAAGGGCAAACTCGCCAAAGGAGAGAGAAATCTGAGGTCTGGAGGGGTCAGTGGGATTTTGAAAGCAAAAACAGAAGGCACAGCATGGGCGGTGGGAGGGGGAGGAGGTGGGGGTGGGGGGGGGCAGGAAGGCCGTCTGAACAGCCTGGGGAAGGCCAGGTCCAACGTGTCTACGTGTCCACACCTCCATGCCCAGCCCAGGGCGGTCCAGCCAGCACCACAGCTTTTCTTGCCAGAGGCGGTCGGAGGCCACTTCCTGAACGCCCTGAGGGTCTTGCCTGCCCCCACCCCCGTCCGGTATCTGTGGAGTGGCCAGCGTGATTTTATCTAAGCATAAATTAGATAGCGTCATGCCATCCTCAAAAGGGGGCCCACATATTCCTGGTCCCAACTCCCCTGTTCCTCCCCTGTCCATTCTGCTCCAGGATCCGCCTTCCTTTCTGTGCTTGGACCAAGCTCATCTCCCAGGAAGGGTTTCAGCCTCAATTTGACCTCAGGAATGACCTACCCCGACCCTTTGGCTTCCTGGTCCTTCCCAGTTGCCCATCTGACAAGCTCTGATCAGGCTCCTAGGGACAGCCGCTGGGGCAGGTTCTGGGATGCAGGTTGGGGGGCCTGGTGGTGGCGGGACCGCCACCTCTGCAGACACCTGGCTGGTCCCCGCCCGCCTGTTCCTCCCAGCCTCTCCCAGCAGCTGCGTTTATTCGGGGCGTGCTTGTTCGCCGTCTTCCTGGTAGACAGTGAGCTCTGTAAGGACGGGGTTGTGTCCTGTTTCTTGTCCTCAGCCTCCGAAGGGCCCCTGGTCCACGAAAGCCCTTAATAAATAATAATGCTTATCGGTGAGTGAGAAAGAGGGCCCGGAGCCTGGAGAGGGGGTCGGCACCGCGTGGGGACAGACCCTGCATTAGGGAGGAGCGGCCACATTCACTCTCGTGCTGGGCTTTCTCCAGGTGCCGCGGCCTCACTGGGAATAAGACAGGAAGAGCGCTTAGGTTTCAGACCAGCGTCCTGTGGTGATGCATGGTCTGTGTCAGGGGTGGGCCTTCGGGCACTCAGAATGTGATTGGTGGGACTGGGGATGCCCTAAACAGACAATCTGTATATAAAAGGCTAGTATGCTAAGTGTCCCTCCAGGTAATGACGTCACATAGCAATGCCTGGCTTCCTCTCCCTAGCGACTCCTTGGAGTTTCTTCAGCCCAGGAACACGACTTGCTTTATAGCCAGGTGGAAACATTTTACACTTTAATCAAATGTCTGTGAAGCGTTTTCTCATGCCTCATCTCATTTGATTCTCACAGAAGTCCTGGAGTAGGTAGATAGGAGACGCGGTGGAATCCTATTTTCTTTTCATTAGCCAGAAAACAGAGATTTAGAAAGCTTAGAAACTTGACCCGACTGAAAAGAAGAAATGGTGGACCTTGGAAATGACTTCAGGTTTCCTCACTGCGCAGAATACAGTCAAACACAGCTGCCATTAAATATTGTACCCTTTGTTCTCCCTGCGTGATCTACAATAATAATCTGCTTCATGTTGATATTTACTGCTGTGTTGCTGACAATTACCTGAAAGAGAAGTTGGGGTGCTTCACTGGGCTGGAAAAAGTTTAGCTAAATCAGAAAGCAGGTCTAATTAAGCAAGTTTATTCTATATCTGTAAAAGGCTAAGTTGACTCACGCATGCGTGATACATATAAAGCTCTTGCTGTGCCAATCACATGCGTGTGTTTCCATCTGTCATTGTCGATCGTGAATTTGGTTGACACTTCTATTATAGAGAACGGGTGAATAGCGATATTAAAATATTTCTTCTAATTAATTTCCTTTCAATGTGCATGAATCCGTGCACCGGGACACTAGTTTTCTAATAACATTGACTTGCCTGTAGTTCATTGGCTTGCCTGTGGTCCCCTGTTAATTACCTGTACAGCTCTCACCCCTGGAAGAAT
Organism: Plecotus auritus; assembly: GCF_963455305.1. Taxonomy (NCBI): domain Eukaryota; kingdom Metazoa; phylum Chordata; class Mammalia; order Chiroptera; family Vespertilionidae; genus Plecotus; species Plecotus auritus. Next base: position 226,921,436 of record NC_137771.1, read on the forward strand.
TCGCTTCCTAAAGCCCAAAGTCAGCAGGGATGGGCGTTCTGCAGAACACGAGTTCACAAACCCCAGCGGCTGCAGGAGGGTGGAGTGGGTGTGGTCCCGATGGCCAGAACAGGTGTCTTCTGTAGAGTCTCACGTCCTTAAATAACCAATGCCAAGGGCATTGCTCAGAGGGTAAGGAGGCTGAGGGCCCAGGGCAATCCCAGGTGAGGGGACTCAGTCCCAGGGCTGTGGCAGCACAGGTGGGGGGCGGGGCTCACACCGTAAAGCTGAGCTGAGGCTGAATCACGGGGTCACAGGCTGGGACCAGAAGACACCCCCATTCTGTCTGACCTACATTCTCACCCTCCCTCTGTCACCTGTGCCTCCCTGAGTCACCGCGTAGGTAACACAACCATGTCCGCTCGGGAGTCAGCCGCAGAGCGTGGCCAGTGTTGTGGGCGCTGCTGGATTTCAGATGTGGGGTGGGCAGCCAGCAGCGGTCCATTTGAAAACTGACATCCCACCGGCACTTGCTCCAGCCCTGCACCCTGGCCCCAACACTGTGTGGGGAGTCTGTGCCCCTAAATATATGGGGCACAGGGCCACAGGGCAACGGGACCAGACCCTCTGTCCAAGGCCCCAGACCCTGTCCTGCCTCGGCGGCCACGTGTGAGGAACTGGACAGCTCTCGCTGTGATGCGCCCGACCTGCCGGCTCCCAGCGGGAGGCCAGTGAGCCGAACCGGCTCTGCTTCGCTGCCCTCCCCCCCCCCACCCCCCGCCCCCGCACACGATGCTGTGAGCACCATGCCCACCACTTCTCGGGGGTCTGTGGAGCCAGGCTCTGGGGCCCGTGTAGACCCCACAGACCACACCCGCCCAGAGGCAGCTCCTCCTAAGGCGGCACCAGCGTAGGCACGGGAGGCAGACAGACCAGCGCCTTCCGTGTGGGTCCCAGCCTGTCTCCTCAGCCTCCCAGACAGCGTGGGAGTGGCGTCTGGGGGTCCAGGCGGGCTCTGCTTTGCCAGGTCCCACCGTCTGTTTCCTCGTCTGTAAACTAGCAGCGAATCCTCTCCATCCTGGGCTCTGTGAGGACAGGCATCCCTGGTAAGGGCCTGCTCCCTTCCCGCCCCCCCCCCCACCTTCTCCCCCCTCCCCACCAGCAACGGCCACCACGTGGGCCTTGGGACTTGTTTGCGGGAGAGCTGGCTCCTCTCCGCACCCCAGGAGTG
>NC_137771.1:227567645-227625993 GCF_963455305.1 Plecotus auritus
GCTGGGTCGCAGGCATGACCCCCAGTGGGGGGCGTGCAGGAGGCAGCAGACCCATGGTTCTCTCTTGTCATGGATGTTTCTCTCTCTCCCTCTCACTTCCTAAAACAGACAAACAAACAAAACCCAGTGTCCGTGCAGCGTCTCCTTAAAGGGGTGTGCGGTGCATGTCCGCGGTCTGTTGGGAAAGCTGGACACATCCCGCCAGCCGCAGGGACTGCTGGGCAAACACCGTGACTGGCCAGCCGGCTGCGGGCGTCCCCACGGCTCACCCCGCGTCGCAGCTCTTGGGAGAGAAGCCAGAGCGCTGCCAGCGGAGGGAAAGCCACCCCCCGCGGCTCGTGTTTAACATGTTCCACGGCCACAGAGCATCCCCACGGGCCGCCCCCACCCCCGGGACCCCGCACCTCCTGCGCTTCGTCCGGGCTGAGAACGAGCGGGCACCCGCTTACCTCCCGTCCCGGCTTAGGGGACCTCTCGTCCCCCCCCAGGGGTCGCCTCCTTCATTGGTTCCCGCTCTGTCCCTCACCCTCAGGCCACCCAGGTTCCCTCCATATATATATATTTTTTTTCATTTTTGTGCTTGAATGGTAAAATCTTTCTTAAGTCTTTACGATCTCCGGTCAGACGGCCCTCTTCTGCGTGCACCCGGCTTTAATTAGGGAGATGACTTATATTCCCTCTTCCCAGCTCCGGGGAGCGCGCTGCCGTCCGAACACCGGGAGAAATGAATGAAAACGACAGAACGGTCTGTTGGCAGGGTTCGGGGGAGCAGGCACCCCGAGTCTGCTGGTGGCACCGTAACCTGGAAAGGAATTTGTTAAAGGGCAATTTTGCAATACGTGGCACGTCGTGAATAGCATTCTACTCTGACCTGGTGGGGCCTCTTGGGGGAAAATGTCCCAAGAATTAATTCCAAGGAAACAAATGTATTTTTAAAAAAGATGCTCCCCGTCCTGCCACCTATCAAAGCGAACCCTGGGGCGCAGCCCGGGCACCCAGCTGCGAGGAGGCGCCTGTGACTGTAACGGCACAGCGAGTGGTCGCCAGCAAGCACATGACACGCGTGACTGTGAAACCCGGGGCAGGTCATGCCGAAGGCGCTAAGTGGAAAGAGGAGAAAACAAACCTGTGGGTGCTGCCGGCGTCCACAGGAGGGTGGGTGATGGGAGCAGCTGGGGATGTGGGCGTCCAGTTATGGGGGCGCCCTAGCTCTCTCTTCACCCTGCCCGTTAGAGGGGCCTGCTGCCCTCGTCCCGCTTACTGAAAAGGGGGGCGTACACGGATTGAACCTGCAGCGTTTGGTGCCCTGGTTCTGTGTGGGGGGACACATCTGAGAGAGAGTTTGATGACGCCTAATAGTTTTGAAGATGCGAGTGTGTATGTTTATTAAAAATCAGAAGCAGGACGTAAGCAGGGCGAGGTGTTTACCAACCTACACAACGGTGGCATCCGAACTGGACCCCCCGGTGTTCCAGGGGAGCGCCCACACTGAAGCCGTCCAGCCCCCCACGGCCCCGAGGTGCTGCCCTCAGCCAGACCATCGCCTGCCCTGCAATTGGCCGAGGAGGGGAGTTTGTGCCACCAACACCCGAAGGCCAGTGTCGCGGGGATGGGGGCCGTGGCAGCGCTTCACGAAAACAAGTGCTCCCGGTGAGTTCCACCCGGGGCAGGAGGCGGAGGGCAGGACCACGCAGGCCCTGACTGTATGCTGAGGTCAGATTACTTCGATACACACGTGAATGCAGGCTCCGCCGTGTCCGTGGACAGCAGGCCCTGAGTGTATGCTGAGAAGGTCAGATTACTTGGATACACACGTGAATGCAGGCTCCGCCGTGTCCGTGGACAGCAGGCCCTGACTGTATGCTGAGAAGGTCAGATTACTTGGATACACACGTGAATGCAGGCTCCGCCGTGTCCGTGGACAGCAGGCCCTCTCCATAAGCGGGCTCTGGAACCCGACCCACCGCCACCTCGGGTCCCGCTTCATTTGAGCTCCGCCTGTCTCCACCCCCACCGCCTTCTCTGGTGCCTTCTTACTCCCACTGTCCCCACTCCGAATGAAGCTCACACCGGATCCTTTCCGTTCCCTTCAAGCAGTGACATATCTGGGGAAGTTTCACAACCAGCTCTCTGGAAAGACGAGAGAGGCCAATTGCCGTGGTGTAAATACTCTGTCATGGCCAAGTTCAGGCCACCAACATGGCGTCACTGGGTACAGAACCGAGAAGAGAAGCACATCATTATGTAGCATTTAAACCATAGTTCCCGTGTCCATTGTATCCCGGTCCCCGTGTCCATTGTATCCCGGTCCCCGTGTCCATTGTATCCCGGTTCCCGTGTCTATTGTACCCCGGTTCCCGTGTCCATTGTACCCCGGTTCCCGTGTCCATTGTGTCCCGGTTCCCGTGTCTATTGTACCCCGGTCCCCGTGTCCATTGTATCCCGGTTCCCGTGTCTATTGTACCCCGGTTCCCGTGTCTATTGTACCCCGGTTCCCGTGTCTATTGTATCCCGGTTCCCGTGTCCATTGTATCCCGGTTCCCGTGTCTATTGTACCCCGGTTCCCGTGTCCGTTGTATCCCGGTTCCCGTGTCCATTGTGTCCCGGTTCCCGTGTCCATTGTACCCCGGTTCCCGTGTCCATTGTATCCCGGTTCCCGTGTCTATTGTACCCCGGTTCCCGTGTCCATTGTATCCCGGTTCCCGTGTCTATTGTACCCCGGTCCCCGTGTCCGTTGTATCCCGGTTCCCGTGTCCATTGTATCCCGGTTCCCGTGTCTATTGTATCCCGGTTCCCGTGTCCATTGTACCCCGGTTCCCGTGTCCATTGTATCCCGGTTCCCGTGTCTATTGTATCATAGTTCCCGTGTCTATTGTACCCCGGTTCCCGTGTCCATTGTATCCCGGTCCCCGTGTCTATTGTATCCCGGTCCCCGTGTCTATTGTATCATAGTTCCCGTGTCTATTGTATCCCAGTTCCCGTGTCTATTGTATCACAGTTCCCGTGTCTATTGTATCATAGTTCCCATGTCTATTGTATCATAGTTCCCGTGTCTATTGTACCCCGGTTCCCGTGTCTATTGTATCCCGGTCCCCGTGTCTATTGTATCCCGGTCCCCATGTCTATTGTATCCCGGTCCCCATGTCTATTGTATCCCGGTCCCCGTGTCTATTGTATCCCGGTCCCCATGTCTATTGTATCCCGGTCCCCGTGTCTATTGTATCATAGTTCCCGTGTCTATTGTATCCCGGTTCCCGTGTCCATTGTATCATAGTTCCTATGTTTATTGCGTTCATAGATACTAGAGGATAGATAGCAGTAAATTGTAATAAAATAATTAGGAAGTGAAGAGTTTTGAACATTTATTATCTTTGTTTTCATACATTTATTCAAACATCGTATGTTTAAAAGGTTTAATTTTTAACTTTTAATAACAGCTCACGGAATTCCTGCAGTGTTAACGATGGGTTCCTGCGAGCCAACCCAGCACGGGCTCCAGCACCCCAGCCCCTCTTCATCGACGTTTGGACTGTGGGACGTCCGTCCATAGGGCTCCGCGTTGGCCGCCGCTGCCCTTCCTGAAGCTCCCTGTGCCCGGGGTCTGGACAGCACCCCGTGGGTCTTCCGCACGCCTCCAGCAGCCCTTCTCCATCCTTGTCTGTTCCAGCTCTTTCCCCTCCCCCCCCCCCGCCCCGTGCATATTGTGTCCCTGGGTTTTCAGTGCTGACCTGTGTCTTCATAGCCTCACCAGGTGACTAACACGAACTTGACTCCCGAGTGACCCCAGCATTGGCACCCCGACTCCCGACCTTTCTCCTGGGTTCAGGAGGCCCCGCATCTCCACCTGGATCTTTCCTTGGTGCCTCCTCCCCTCCCGCTTCACCCGAACTTGGTGTCGTCCACATCTGCCTCGCCTGGGAGGAAGGCTGCTCCCACTCACTCACCGCTGACCCATTTGCAAATGTTGGCTGAGTGTGTGACGGGGCCAGACACCACGGTGGGCCCTAGCGATGCAGGAGAGCGAAACTGGCTCTGCGCGCCCTCGGGAAGCCCGCGTCCTCGTGGGTGACGGACGGTGCTCAAACGAGCAAATGGAGAAGGTAATCTCGCAATGGCAGGTGATCAAAGCACCGGGAAGATGTCAGCATTTGCACTCAGCACCTGCTCCCGCCCCTTCACTCCCAGGACCCACCCCTTTGCTGCTGACTATCCCCCCCCTCCCACTGGCCGCGTCACCCATGACTTCCAGTCACCTGCCTGGCCTCCCTGGTCCAGACCCCACCTTTTCCCTGGAGCGTTCCAAACACCCATCTCAGCACCCCCACCCACTGGTTAAATGTCTCCTGGGCCCTCTCAAAACTGCAGAATAAACTCCCTGCATGCTACCCGGGGACACCAGTTTGGTAGTTATTTGCCACGTGCAAAACGCTCAGCGAACACACACACAGGCGCGCACACACACACACAGGCGCACGCGCGCACACACACACACACACAGTTTATTTTCTTTGGTTTCCCAAACTGCCACAGCGAGGGTTTGGCCATCCCTCCAACAAGCGGTGGATGGGCATTATTTTCACTTTGCACTGGACCCTCTCATGGTGTGGCCCAGCCTTCCCCGCTGCGGGTCCGCTCCTGCCCATCCTCCGCCGCACACGGACCCGGCCTCACCCCCCCACCGTCCCGCTGGGAGCTCTTTTCCCCCAGGGGAGCCTCTGCTCGCCTCGGCCCCACTCCCAGGGCTGTGTTTGCTTTACTGTCTCTACCCGGCAAAGCACTACGGTCCCCACGCCTCCTCCTCAGGTGGGGCTTCCTCCCTCTGACCCCCATCACCACCTTTGCCCCAGGACACCTCTCCCTCCTCAGCGCCTCCACAGCCCTTTGCTCGGGACACATTTTTGTTGAGCACCTACTATGCACTAAGCACTATCCAGACAGAGGGGCAGAGGGAGGAATCCATCGAAGCCCCTGCCCTCATGGGATGGTCGTCCAGCGGGAAGAGTGAGGCACACGTGAACCATCTCAATAGCAACCCGATCCGTATGTCCAGGCGTGGGGATGGAGTAGGGGAGCCCCAGGTCTGGCTGGGGAATCGCCCTCCCGTCCCAGGGGCACTCCCGGCACAGCCCTCAGGCATTGAGCTGGCCTCTGGACCCACACTCATCTCCCCAATGAGGGTGGGGGTCCCGCCTTACCCCTCGTGCACGTGCAGTAAGTACTTCTCTAGTGAACAACCCAATGGGCTTCCGTGGACCATCTCTGTGGGCACGGGGCCCAGTCGATGATCCATGTGCTGAACGCCAGGCAATCGGACAGCTCAGCGGAAAGGCCCACGCGCCCCCTCGTGCAGCTGTTCCGACGGCGCCGCCTGAGCGGCTCACGCTTCCCGACCCCCAGGACCATCGCCACATCCCGCCACTCGGCAGGAGGTTAGAGCGGCAGCGCGGGGGTGACTTCTGTCCCGGGAGCAGCTCGGCGCCAGGCACACCCAGCGGCATCCGCCCTAGAGGTCAGCAGTGTCTCCCGGCTCCGTGTCCAATCCCGCGCCACGGCCACACAACGAAGCTGCTGCGGCTCCCTGCGGGGACACACTGACACCAGAGGTGGGGGGGCACCGGTGTGATCTCCACACCCCCAAGTCCAGGGGTGGGCAAACTTTTTGACTCGAGGGCCACACTGGGTTCTTAAACTGGACCAGAGGGCCGGAACAAAAGCATGGATGGAGTGTTTGTGTGAACGAATATAAATTCAAAGTAAACATCATTACATAAAAGGGTACGGTCTTTTTTTTTTTTTATTTCAATAGTTTTATTCATTTCAAACATTTTAACAAGAGGAATGTAAACACTAATTATTATAATTTGAAACTTCAAAAAATGGAGGAATCCTAGCACAATAACATACCTTCTATTGAAGATGGCAAAGGCAAAATAAAATTGCCTAACAAAGGAAAGGTACAAAAGCCTTTCAAATTAAACTTAAATATAATAAAATAATTTAAAACTAAAACAAATAGAAAAGAACAAAATGTGTAAACGGTAAATTAAACATTTTCTTTAGTGCAACTTCCAAATGATGCCCGGGACGTAGATGTAGATGGCAATGTAGACTGGGTTGAAAGGTTTTTGGTCTTTAAAACATCCGCTTCAGTGGGAACAGTGTTGTTGGTCTCCTTTTTAGCTAATGCTCTGATCCTGTGCTCTCCAGGGGCGTGTCTCCCTCCATCACCACGATAACGTGTCTACGCATTCCCAGGGTGATGTCGGGGGACGCGTCCGCGGGCATTCCAAGGAGCCTCTGGAAGATGGAGAGGTTGTTCCTTCTACTGAATGGGGATATAAACCTGCCCACTCAGAAGAAGGAGCTGCGGCCGTGTTTCCCGACGTTGCCATGTTAACACTGCTGCTGGTGAAGGAGCGGAGGGGAGAGCAGAGAACCCTCCGCTCTTTCGGCTCCGCGGGCCGGATAGAACAGCCGAACGGGCCGGATCCGGCCTGCGGGCTGTAGTTTGCCCACGGCTGCCCAAGTCCATGCAGAGGGCAGATGGGGGGCCCCGAGAAGGTTCACCCTCCCACCCCGATGGTAGAACAGTGGCCTCGCAGGTCACAGGCCCGGTCCCGTCTCACGTTACTGAGGTTCCCTGGGGAACCTCACTGTTGCTTTGAGCGGGGAAATACGTGTTATTGTGTCGCTAGTACAAGTACAGGAAGTACCAGGGGAGCATTATTTCGGGGCCCAGTCCTGTGGCTTTAACCCCGGCACCGCGTGTGTCTGTGATTTCAGATCTGCACGTGCGCCCGCGGACAGATGTCCTTACGTGTCCAGCCCGCCTGTGGCTGAGAGAATGAGAAGCGCTTTGCAAACCGCCTGACTGACCCTAGGATTGCCGGCTGGGAGATGGGAGAGTCTCTCCTTCTGGTCTCCCCTGAAACGAGAGCACGTGCTGCCGCTCCTTCTCGCCCGGACTCGCTGGGACATAATGAAATCCTCGTGTGGAGGCGCCGAGGGCTCCAAAGAAAACAGCGGCTCGGCTCGCGGAGCCCCGGGGTCTCCGGGAACGGGGAGATCGTGTTCCACGTCTCGGGCGCATTTTTGCACAAAACAGTGAAAGGGGATCGTTTTCTGTGTGGTGAGCAGGGTGAGGCCCTAAACCAGGGGTGGGCAAACTTTTTGACTCGAGGGCCACCATGGGTTCTTCAACTGGACCGGAGGGCCGGAACAAAAGCATGGATGGCGTGTTTGTGTGAACTAATATAAATTCAAAGTAAAGGAGCCGCGGGGAGAGCAAGAGAACCGGATAGAACAGCCGGATCCGGCCCGCGGGCCGTAGTTTGCCCCCGGCTGCCCTAAACGCTTTCGTTCCTCAGCCTCGGTGTGCAGACCTCCCCCCCGTGGGCACGCACAGCCCAGAAGTCTCCAGGTGTTGCTATGATGGGCATGGGAGCAGGGAGGGCGGGGAGAACAAGGGGCTAGATTCTAGAACATTCTCTAAACACATGGCTGCTACATTTTCATTTCTTACGGATCTGTAGGAGCACAGGAAGCGGTAGGAGGGGGCAGGCGTTAGAAAGGACGAGAAACAGCTGGAGAAATCACAGCACTGAGCGCGGAGAACCAGGGGCACCTGAGCACATGGACCGGGAGGGGTCAGGGCAGGGAGATCCTGGCCCACATGACCTGGGTTCCAGCACCAGCCCTGCCGGCTCCCGGCGGTGTGACCTGGGACAAGGTCACTGAGCCTCTCCGGCCATGGGCCTTATGCTTGGCTCCCTTCTGAAGCCAGGCAGCCCAACGAGGGGACCTCTTGAGAAAATCCCCTCCCAGTGTTGAGAACATAATGTCAAGACGAGGTGCTGGAGAAGGGGGGGGAAGGGGAAGCGGGGGGGGGGAGGGGACAGGGACAGGGGAAGGGACCACCTGCTGGGAGAAGTTCACACCTTTACCTAGCGGGGTCCTGGGCTCAGTAAGCCCAGGGCTTGGCCTTCAGATTCCTCATACGCTCGCCAAGCCTTCGCCAAAGAGCCCCGCACTGGAAAGGCAGTGATCAAGGACGGGGGTGCGTCTTTGGGGAATATTTGGGTTCCCCTCCTCAGCAGTTCGCAGGCCACCGCCCCCTCCCGGGCACCGCGCTGGTCTGTGACACACAGGGGACGGCGGCCTGAAGCTCACCCGGTTGACGCCCTCTGCCCTGCAGCGGCGGCGGTGGCACAGAGAGCCCGCACCACTCTGATTTTTTCTATAAATTGCTGTTTCCAAACGTATCATACAGGGCTCCCTCCCACACACGCTCCAGACCGACATGAAAGCGAGTCCACGAACACAGCACAGCTAAGAACCACGAAGCACATTTGTCTCCGGGAAAAGGGGCCTCAAGTCTCTTAACCGCAGCCGTCAGCGTGGGACAAAGAACTTCCCACACTCACCCCGGGTCCCCAGGCGTCCAGAAAGAACAGGAGGCCAGGGCAGGCCTGTGTCCCCTCGGAGGACGTGGCTGGGGGCCCCGGGAGAAGGTCTGGAACCCCCAAACATGCAGGCCTTGATGGATGGACAGGAGGACTTAGAGCGGGACCCAGGGAGGGAGCCTGGCTGTGCCCGGGACACGCTTACCGTGGATTTCCTGTCCAGCGGCGGCTCCGCTCCCGGACACTTGAGGGTGTAACGGCGAACACCGAGCTGCAGCAGGAGCCCTGGGTGCTGGACACTCTGACCCCCCTGCCTCCGGGTCATGACCTTTTCCATGTTCACTCGGCAGATCCCACCCGCGTGCCCAGGGACACCCACAGGCAGTCAGCGCGGATTTCCGCCCTAAGGGCGCTGAGGACGGCCTTCCGTTTCCCCGGGGCTTTCTGGTTCTCACCACCTGCGGGCCACGCATTGCTCAGCAGATGTCTGCTGACCCGTCAGCTCAGCGCAGGCGGTGTTTGTGGACTCGGCCGCAGCTATTGGGCGCAGGCTGCATAGCAGGCCGGGTCTGGACTTACAGGGGCGAGCAAACCAGACACAGCCCGAACCCTGCGGGGACCCAGAGCCCGTGGGGGGACGGGAGCCGAGCCCGCGGTACACTAAGCGTAAAAGCGCACCTGGTGGCCCTGGCCGGTGTGGCTCAGTGGATAGAGCGTCGGCCTGCGGACTGAAGGGTCCCGGGTTCGATTCCGGTCAAGGGCATGTACCGTGGTGGCGGGCACATCCCCGGTGGGAGGTGTGCAGGAGGCGGCTGATCGATGTTTCTCTCTCATGGATGTTTCTAGCTCTCTATCCCTCTCCCTTCCTCTCTGTAAAAAAATCAATAAAATATATATATTTTTTAAAAAGCACACCTGGTGTCCTGACGGAGCGCACAGGCGCCCTGAGAGACTGCGGTGGGTGCTGAGCCTGGAGGAGGGTCGGGAGAAGCCCGTGGCGGGAGTCATCTAAGCCAGTGGTCAGCAAACTCATTAGTCCGCAGAGCCCAATATCAACAGGACGATTGAAATTTCTTTTGAGAGCCACATTTTTTAAACTTAAACTTCTTCTAACGCCACTTCTTCAATATAGACTCACCCAGGCCGTGGTATTTTGTGGAAGAGCCACACTCAAGGGGCCAAAGAGCCGCATGTGGCTCGCGAGCCGCAGTTTGCCGACCACGGATCTAAGCGCATAGGGGCCAACCAGGGGCCCAGAGAGAGGCGGAGACCGGGGAGGGAGAGGAGGCCGGAGGGAAAGGGAGGGCGCACACAGGGTCCCGAGGACGTGGACGGCTGAAGCTGGGCGCGCGTGCATCAGTGGGCAGGGGCAGGATTTCGTTTCCTCTTAAAGGAGAACACGGTGGCTGTGAGGGAGGCGCCGCGGATGGACAGGGTCCCAACGAGACGTGGGGAGACAGGTAGCAGGCCACCGGTACTCCAGGTGAGAACGCTGGTGCCGGGGCCGGATGGGGCATGGAGGTGGACAGAAGGGACGGACGGCAGAGGGTCGGAGAAGCTGGAGCCAACAGGCCGGCGGTGACCGAGGGGCGAGGGTTGCCGGTGGCGGCTGTCTGCAGGGGCGGGCACAGGGTTGGGGCAGGTTGGGGGGCAGGGGTGTCGAGAGGTCTGCTCTCCTGAGGCCGAGGGGCCCGTGCACGCTCCATCCAGGTCAGGCTGGCAGGAGGCGGTTAGAGGTGAGTCCTGGGGCTCAGAGGGGGCGAGGCTGCTTTCTCCACGCTGCCTGGGACGGCCCCACCCGACAGGCCTCACGATGACAACCACGGGCCCCAAGGCCCCCAGCCCGCCTCGGCGAGGCTTAACGTCACTATGGCAACATTTGGGAAACATTAAGTCCAACCACAGACACTCCGTGAATGGCCGCGAGGGCCCCAAAAGGGTTAAGTTCATAGTCAGTATTCCTTCACCCCCCTCGGCACACCCCCCTCCAGCTGCCTCCCCTGTGGCGGGCAGATACTGAGCCCCAGAATAATAAAATCTGGATTAAGCTGTTGTAGAGCTTCCTGGAGCCAAGTCGCCATGCCAAGTTTCGGTTAATACATTTTAAATGAAAACACACCAGCAAGATTTAGAACAAGGGTCAGGAGTCATAAAATAAATACCACAGAATAATTCTCCATTGTGCAATGGCCAGCGTCCTGCCCCGGGGAGCCTGCCATCTCCTCCGCATCCAACAATCCGCTCCCTGGGAGGCCGTCGGCCAGCCGCTGGCAGCTCGGCTCCTACCTTTGCAGAGGGGGAGCGGACACTCGGACCCGGGGCCAGACTCGGGTCTGTTTCTATTTCTAAGCTTGGCTCCAGGCGTTGTCAAAACATGACTGCTCTGGTCCAAGGCGAGACAGTGACCAGCCAACAACTGGGCAGGAGGGGGAAAGCCTGGGGAAAAAAAGAACCTGGTTGTGCAAACTTCTAGAACCTTCTAGAAGCGGAATGCACGCATAGCTCACAGATACCTTCGTTCTCAGGGCTGCAGGTGGTGGAGTGAATGTACACGGCCTCCCCCCGGGGCCTCTCACCCTCCCCACAATGAATCCACAGGAAGCTCGGTGCCTCTCAGAGAGGGTGGTCTCTGCCGGGTCTTCCCGTCGCTGGCGGGCTAGTGCCTGCCGTCCTGCCCCATCCTCGCCGGCCGGGGAGAGCCAGCCTGCGGGGCCCAGCTGCTGGGCCTTCTCTTCGGGAGCCCAGAGCTCTGCTCCCACAGGCAGGGCCCTCCGGCCGCGTGAGGGCAGGGGCTGGGCGCCACGTTTGACTCCAAGTTCAGAGTCCGCCCGGCATGGGGGGCGGGTCATTGTTCCACCTGTTTCCCACCCAAGCCAGCCCCGCAGGGCGACTCTCCGTCGGGAGCCACTGTCCCAGGCCCTGCTCACCGCTCACGCCAGCGCCCACAGCATGGTGACTGGCAAAGATGCCCCCTTCGCATTCCCACGTGCCCTCTCACCCCCTGGTGGGAACCCCCGGGGAAACCCCAGGGCAGGAGCGAGGGCCCCAGACTGTGTCCCCTTTCTGCCTGAGTCACATCCTGGCCTTGGACAGTCAGCAGGAAGCTGTGTGCAGCCTCTCGGCCCCCCCAACCCCAAATCCAGGGCGTGCCCCCCCCCCACCAAGGTCACCTGGTCTGTGGGTGAAGCCCAGGGCTTTTCCTGGCAGCCCCCCAGGCTGCTTCTGGGGCTCTGTCCCCGCCAGGTCTGTCCTGGGTCCCGGCAGGCTTAGTGGCAACCACGCTGCACCTTGCGACCTGCCACCCCCCCATCACAGCTCTTTCTCCTGCTCACACAACGGTGGGGGCAGCAGCTCCTTGTCACTGGGCCCGGGAGAGCCTTATCGATAACTGCGCCCACGGGTCTTGGTGTTTCTTGCGTGTGAGGATCTGGGGGCACGTGAGCAGAGAGGCCGCGGCCGTGGCTGACGGCTGACTACGACAGAGCTCGACCACCTGCCACAGACCCGCTGCCACCCGGATGAGGCCGAGGACAGGGTGGCCACACGCCTGTGCGGAACCTGACAAGATCCTGCTTCCAGACTCTTCTACCACAAAAGCAGCAGCGTCCACAGAGCGAGGGTCATAGTGCTATGAATGCTCTGGCCCCCAAGCCACAGGAGGTGACCCGGTCGAGGTGAACGAAGACGGGGGGCTGGTCTGCGGGCTTCCCCGTCCCAGCACTTAGGAGAGTCAGAGTCAGCGGTGGGGGCGCGAGTGGGGTCACTGCCCGGCGGGGTGACTCCAGCCTCCGCATCGGGCGGATGGACCGGGTGGTCTCCAGGCCTAAACACGAGCACCACTCACCCTCATCCCATCTCCTCCGGCGGGGCCGCGGCTGGTCCTGGGAGGGCGCTGGAGGACCGGCTGACAGCAGCCACCACCTGCTCAGGGCCACGGACAGCATGGACCCCTCGGCCCAGAGCGTCACTGACACTTCCAAGGGCGGTATCTTCCGAGGTCGGGCCCTGCTTTCCTTCACTCTACATACTAGAGGCCCGGTGCATGGATTCGTGCCTGGGGGGCGGGACCGCCGGAGGTTGGCCAGCGGGCCCCGATCTAGTTGTGCAGATGTGCTGAGCTAGCGGCACGCCAAGACCACAGACAGAGCGCCCCAAAACGGCTGAGCACCCGCTGCGCTCTGAGGTGCAATACAGCTCGCTTTGCTGCCCGCACCCCTCCACCTCGCTCTCCCCGGGGCGGAGTTGCTGACAGACAGACAGGGCGTCTCTCCTACCCCAGCCACCCATCTTCTTAGGGCTCTGCCCCCAAACATGATAGGTAGCTGACTTCGGCCAATGGGGGCACGCTGCCATAGGAGCGCCAGCCAATCAGTGGTTGGGAGCCCGAAAGGCGCGGGGCGAGCTACAGGTGGCTGATGGGGGCAGAGGGCGAGCGGTGCGGTGGCGGAGGTAAGATGGCGGTGGTGGTGCCTACTTTACGTCTTTGCACTTAAGCTGCTGCCTTGCGCCTTCTCCCCCCTCCGAGCTGCTGCTCTGTCTCCATCAGTGTCGGGGTCGCTCTCCTCCTATAGGCTTCCCTGAACCAGATCCCTGGTGCCCGGAGCCTTAGCCAGGGGGTGGGACTGGCCTGGGGGGGGCGGGACCGCGGGAGGTTGGCTGTGGGAGTGCACTGACCACCAGGGGGCAACTCCTGCATTGAGCGTCTGCCCCCTGGTGGTCAGTGCACGTCATAGCGACCGGTTGTTCCGGTCGTTCCGTCATAAGGGTCGCTTGGGCTTTTATATCTATAGATATTCTTCATTTTCAGGCACATTACTGCTACCGGCCTCCCGCCGGTCTCCTCTGCCAAGAACAGGAAAGCTACGAGAAAAGCTTTTAAAAAATGGGTTTCTGAACTGACTAGAACAGGGGTGGGCAAACTTTTTGACTCGAGGGCCACAATGGGTTCTCAAACTGGACCGGAGGGCCGGAACAAAAGCATGGATGGAGTGTTTGTGTGAACTAATATAAATTCAAAGTAAAGGAGCGGAGGGGAGAGCAAGAGAACCGGATAGAACAGCCGGGTCCGGCCCGCGGGCCGTAGTTTGCCCACGGCTGGACTAGAAGCAGAAGGTACAAGGAATGCAGACAGCGGTTGACAAGGGGAAAGGAGAAAGGGGGATGCACGCTTGGGGCCAGAGCAGGGGGACACTGCGGAGGAGGAACAGTCATCCAGAGCCCAGCGATGGGCCACAGGGGTGGGAGGGAGGGAGAAGGAACCCTCCGGGGAAGGCCACGTTCCCAGGCCGGGTCTGGAGAAATGCCGAGCGCCTGGAGCTGGGACGTCACACCAAGACCACCCGCCAGGTGGGGCCTTTAACGACCCCCGCGGTGCCCGTGTTCCGGTCGGAAGGAGCACCACGGCAAAGGTTTGCCGCCAGCATCGCATCGGCTCAGAGCTTTCTTCGGGGCCTGCCTCCCACCTCCCACCCTCCATCTTCTCCAATCTCAGAAAACCTCACTCTGCGGCCTTTCCACCGAGTCTCCCTCCTGGCTCGCCCCCGTGAATCGCTGACATTTGGGGGTGAATTGCTGGCATGTTGGGGGCAGCCCGGCTGGTTTGGATTTGTCAGCACCTCACAACTCACTTGCTGTGCTCCCTCCCCGCCCCCCGCCCCATCCACACCGCCAGCCCACCCTGCGTGCCCTGCCGCTTTCCACAAGTGGAGGCCAACCTGTGACCCGGCCTAAGGCGAGGCTATGCTGTCCACCGGGCTGGTTCGGGGTTCCGGTCGCCTGGGCCACGAGGGGACGAAGGCAAGAAAAGGAAGAGGGAATGCAGGTTTGTCTCCACACCCGCAGTGCTGAGGGACGGCGTGTCTAAGCGATGCCAGCGGGCACGGAGACCATGGGCCCACAGCCCAGGAGTCAGGGCTCGGGCACAATGGGCGAGCCGCTGCGTCAAGGCCGAAGGGGCATCGAGGGCGGGGCCCTGTACCAACCTCCAGCCCCGCTTGCAAACGCACCTACATTTACACTGTCCTCTCTCATCGCTGCCTTCCAGAGGAAGCGGACACCTGCCTTCATAACTCCCTTCCTCCCACCTCCTGTACTCCCTACCAGCTCCTCGCTTCAGTCTACAACAGCCGTGGGCAAACTACGGCCCGCGGGCCGGATCCGGCTGTTCTATCCGGTTCTCTTGCTCTCCCCTCCGCTCCTTTACTTTGAATGTATGTTAGTTCACACAAACACTCCATCCATGCTTTTGTTCCGGCCCTCCGGTCCAGGTTAAGAACCCATGGTGGCCCTCGAGTCAAAAAGTTTGCCCACCCCTGGAAGCATGTTCCAATCTTCCTTGTGTTTAAAGCAACGAATAAACAAACTAAAGCCAGTCCCCTCCGATGGCCTGGCTGTCCCCAGAGGGAGCGAGGTCTGCCTGGACCAGGGCCGGACACGGCTCTCCTTCCTCATTTCCCACCGACGTCTCTGTCTGGGGTCACCGCTAATGACCACGTCGTTAAACCCAGTGGGTCTGTCTCCCTCCCCCTGGCATGGGGCACGTCCCCCTTTAACGGCGCTGTTTCCCTGGACTTCTCTGTGCGCCTGGCCTCTGGGGCTCCTCCTCCTCGGTTCCCCTTCGAATTCTCTCGTCTTTTCTCAGGGGCGTCCTTGTGGGGCCACCGTCCTGCCATTCCCCAAGGTCAGCCCCGGGTCATGCGCTTCCCCAGGGGCCATCCCCATCACAGAGTCCTCTTTTACTGCCCCACATTCCATATGTTTCCCTCTCTTTCACCTGACTGAGATGTATTTTAGGACCTCGCTTATGATCTGTCTCAATAAATGTTCCACACGCAAATTTCAAAAATGAGTCTTCTAGTGTTGTCACGGGTGTTTTCTAATAAATGTCAGGTCACATTGTCGCTATATTGTCCGAGTTCTATAGGCTAACTGATTTTCTTCTATCAGTTACAGAGAAAAGAGTGCTGGTGTCTTATACTATAAGTGTCAATTTGCCATTTCAGTTTTGTTTAATTTTTGCTTCAGATCTTTTGAATCCTGATGAATATTCATTTAGAATTGTTATGTCTTCTTGATGACACGGATAATATTCCTTGTTCAAAGTCTATGTTGTCTGGGTTTTTTTTATTTTTATTTTATTGATTGATTTTAGAGAGAGATAAACATCAATTCATTTTCCACTTATTCACGCATTCACTGGTTGATTCTCGTATTCGCCCCAGCAGGGGATCAAACTCACACCCTTGGAGTTTGGGATGATGCTCTAGGCCAACCGTGGGCAAACTACGGCCCGCGGGCCGGATCCGGCCCGTTCGGCTGTTCTATCCGGCCCGCGGAGCCGAAAGAGCGGAGGGTTCTCTTGCTCTCCCCTCTGCTCCTTTACTTTGAATTTATATTAGTTCACACAAACACTCCATCCATGCTTTTGTTCCGGCCCTCCGGTCCAGTTTAAGAACCCATTGTGGCCCTCGAGTCAAAAAGTTTGCCCACCCCTGGAGAAGAATGAGTCTTTATTGCAGAAGCCAGTGGCCACGTGGCCATCAGACAAGACCGGCCCTCCCAGCAAGGTCTCAGATAGGCGGCCGGACACCGGCTGGTGGACACAGATCCTTCCCACACGTTGGTAGCAGTCTCCGTCCCCACAGCTGTTATCTGAGCGGCCGCACGCCGCCCCCTAGACTCGCCGCCTCGGCAGCTTCCCCGTCTCCCTGCCCAGCGCCCTGCTGGCCGCGGTGGCCTCACATGAGCGTCTCTCCCAGCTCTGTCTGAGCTCTCTTGTCACACCCGCCCTTCAGACGCGCGGGTCAGTGCCGTGTGTCAGCACGCAGACGAAGCAGGCCCGTTGCCAGCAGCGCCCGCAGTCGTCCGGGTTCCCGAAGGGCGCAGCGTGCCGTGAGACGCCGTGGCCGGCACCGTGGCCGGCATCATGGCCGAGGCGCAGAGTGGCCTGGACAGTCCGCTGTATTGACAAGGGCTCGTGCTTTGATTGGCCTTGATATCGGGCGCCTCTGGCGTGGTTCCCTCAGAGGAGAAGCCAAAAACATGTCAGGGTTGTCTGGAAAAACAGCTGAGAGACCCCTGGAAAGATCTACAGAAAGAGGGAGCAACCGGCCAACATGGCTCAGGGGCTGAGCGTCGGCCTAGGAACCAGGAGGTCACAGTTCGATTCCCAGTCAGGGTACAGGCCCAGGTTGCAGGCTCCATCCCCCGTGGGGGGTGTGCAGGAGGCAGCCGATCCATGATTCTCTCTCATCATGGATGTTTCTCTCTCCCTCTCCCCTCTTCTCTGAAATCAATAAAAACACATATTTAAAAAGGGAGGAAAAGGTGTTTCCCAGGAAGGCCCAGTTCCCTCCACGGCGGGTTAGCGCTCAGCCATCACAGCTGGGCCTGGGTCACGTCGGCCCTGAGAGTGCAGGCCCCGCGCTCTGCTGTGTGTGTCTCTGCTCACCGGAGGACAGCCGTGTGCTCTGCTGTGTGCGTCTGTGCTGACCAGGACAGCCGTGTGCTCTGCTGTGTGCGTCTGTGCTGACCAGGACAGCTGTGCGCTCTGCTGTGTGCGTCTCTGCTGACCAGGACAGCCGTGCGCTCTGCTGTGTGCATCTCTGCTGACCAGGACAGCCGTGTGCTCTGCTGTGTGCGTCTCTGCTGACCAGGACAGCCGTGTGCTCTGCTGTGTGTGTCTCTGCTGACCAGGACAGCTGTGCGCTCTGCTGTGTGCGTCTCTGCTGACCAGGACAGCTGTGCGCTCTGCTGTGTGCGTCTCTGCTGACCAGGACAGCTGTGCGCTCTGCTGTGTGCGTCTCTGCTGACCAGGACAGCTGTGCGCTCTGCTGTGTGCGTCTCTGCTGACCAGGACAGCTGTGCGCTCTGCTGTGTGCGTCTCTGCTGACCAGGACAGCTGTGCGCTCTGCTGTGTGCGTCTCTGCTGACCAGGACAGCCGTGCGCTCTGCTGTGTGCGCCTCTGCTGACCAGGACAGGCCCGTGCTCTGCTGAGTGCGTCTCTGCTGACCAGGACAGCCGTGTGCTCTGCTGTGTGTGTCTCTGCTGACCAGGACAGCTGTGCGCTCTGCTGTGTGCGTCTCTGCTGACCAGGACAGCCGTGCGCTCTGCTGTGTGCGCCTTTGCTGACCAGGACAGCCGTGCGCTCTGCTGTGTGCGCCTTTGCTGACCAGGACAGCCGTGCGCTCTGCTGTGTGCGTCTCTGCTGACCAGGACAGCCGTGCGCTCTGCTGTGTGCGTCTCTGCTGACCAGGACAGCCGTGCGCTCTGCTGTGTGCGCCTTTGCTGACCAGGACAGCCGTGTGCTCTGCTGTGTGCGTCTCTGCTGACCGCAGGACAGCCCCGCACCCGGCCGGCCCCCACGCCGGTCCCTCAGGAGGGCGGCGCACACACAGCTCTGCTCCCCGGGGACGGGCTCCCCATGAGTCAGCCCCCGACCCCCACCCCGACCCGCAGCAGAGCGGTTCTTGCCAGAAAGCTGGTGTTTGGTGAGCTTATGGCTTTCCGTCTAGTTCTTTAACCCGTGAAATCCAGTTGGCGGCCCCAGGCGAGTGCTGACTTAGCTGCGATTCTCCGCAGCACCGAGCCGCCTCCGTCTGCACCCTGGTGAGCCCGAGGGCAGGGAGAGCAGCTGGCACACAGCCTCGCAGCGGCCTCCGGGCTGGAGAGGAGGCACCGCCGCACCAGGAGCGGCCAGGAGCTGGCACAGACAGGGGCACCCCCAGCCGTGGTGCCCCCTGAACCCCCGCCTCCCTGACCCCAGCTCCCCCGCTCCACGCCCTCAGCCCTGGGTGTCCGCCACGGCTGGATGCCCGAGGACGTAGGGTGCCATCCCTGGTCGGATCGCCGGCCGCATGAGCTGGGCCAGGTCACCCGCCTCCCCGTCGCGTCCCTGAGTCCGGTTTCCTCTCTGCCGGTGCCGAGGGCCCTGCAGCGCTCTCAGCCCGGTGCTCTCAGCTCAGTGCTCTCAGCTCGGTGCTCTCAGCTCGGTGCTCTCAGCTCGCCCAGGGGTCGGGGGCGGGTCACAGCCATGCTCACGGCTGCGCAGGGCTCAGAGGCCGGCCTGTCGGGCAGCGGGGAGGGAGCCGCCGTGACACCAGGTGCGGGTTTTGTGCGGGCGTCAGTGTTCACCTCCTTTGAGGACCCACCGGAGCGCAATCGCCGGCGGGTGTGGCTGGAGGCCGGGCTCCCATCCATCTCACTTTTCAACAAAAGGCTCCCACGGCTCAGCTCCCAGATCGCGGGGGGGGGGGGGGCGGTGGGGGGGGGCCGCCTCGTGAGGGCTTCACACCCCAACCCCGGGGCCACGGCCCCACCCCCCTCGGGTGCGAGCATCTGGCTCATACGGCTTTGAAAGCACATTCACTTTGCGATCGGTACAGATCCCTGTGCCGCTGCTGAAGTCATTCAGGGAGAGCCAGCCCCTCACCCAGTTCTCGCACCGCTAACACCGTCTTGCACAACCGGAGGACAGGGTCCCCCCAGGAAACCCACAGCCACACGGGCGGCCCGTCAGTTCACCGTTCGCCCCCTGAGGGCCCTGGGGGCTGTTCCCAGCTCGGGGCCGTTCCCGGCAGAGCGGCTCGGCACATGTTCGGAGAGGGTTTTGTTTTTTGTGAACCTAAGTTTTCGTTTCTCTGGGACAACGGCCAGGAGTGCGGTCACGGGGTCACGTGGTGAGCGCGTTTCGTTGGTAAGAAACCGCCAGACTCCTCCAGATGGCCGTGCGCCGACACCCCTGGGCCACGCGCGGAGAGCCGTGTGCCCCGCTCCCGGCAGCTGGTGCTGTCGCGGGCTTCGTGGCGGCCATCCGATCGGCGTGCAGCGGTGCCTCGCTGTGCCTTCCACCCGCATCGCGCAGCGGCTGACGTGCTGAAACCTCTGCACGTGTCATTTGTCTTCTGCGGGCTCCTTCCGTGACACTCTGCTCGCGCCTCGGCGCACCCTCTACCTGGACTTCGTGGGTTTTTTTATTATTGAGCCTTGGGAGTTCTGTACGTATTCTCGATACTCGTCCTTCGTTAGACGTGTGGTTTGCAAACGTCTTCTCCCGGAAATAACGTCTGTCATTGTCCTCACTGGGGCTCTCCCGGAGCAGATTTCCTCCTGAGGAGGGAAAATGGACCAGTGTTTCTGTTCACGGTTCATGCTCCACGGGGGAGGCGGTCCAGGCCCGGCGTGGCGCTGGCGCTCCACTGAGGGGCCGCCTTGGCGCTCCCCGGGCACTCGCTCGCAGCCAGAGGGCCCCACATGCCTACTGAGCCCTCGTGGGGACAGTCCTTGTGGCCCCTGATCCTCCAAGACCACCCTTCTTGCTTTTTAACTTTTTTAACTGAGGTAAATCATACCACGTACAATGAACCTTTGTAGTGCACACTTCCGTGGTCTGTGCCACCACCTCCATCTGCTTCCAGAGCATTCTCCTCGCCATCACAGAAAACCTGTCCACTCAACCGTCACTCCCTGGCTCCCCCTCTCCCACCCAGACTGCTTTCTGTCCCTGCGGATTGACCTACTCTGAGCATTCTATATAATAAAGAGGTAATATGCAAATTAACCCTCACGCCCTCACAAGATGGCTGCCTACGACCAGGCTGGCAGGGTGGTTAGTGAGGGACAACCAAACGACTGAACAGCAGGCTGCGTGGGGCGACCAGGCCGGCGGGGGAGCGGGGGGGCGGGGGGGCAGTTGGGGGCAACCAGGCCAGCAGGGTGGGCAGTTGGGGGTGACCAGGCCAGCAAGGGGGGGCAGTTAGAGGCTACCAAGCTGGCAGAGGGGCGCAGTTGGGGGAGACCAGGCAGGCAGGCAGGTGAGTGATTCGGAGCCAGTGGTCCAGGACTGTGAGAGGGATCCTGAATTGGAGAGGGTGCAGGCTGGGCTGAGGGGACCCCTTCTCCCCTGTGCACGAATTTCATGCACTGGGCCTCTAGTATCCTATATAATAAAAGGGTAATATGCAAATAGACCGAATGGCAGAACAACCGAACAACCAACCAAAGTGCAATATGCTAATGATATGCTAAGGCTGCTCAAATGCTCGCTATGACGTGCACTGACCACCGGTGGGCAGGCGCTCTGACCAGTAGGTTAGCTTGCTGCTAGGGTCCGGCGGATCGGGACTGAGCGAGATGGGCCGGACATGCCCTGGAGCCCTCCCGCGGTCCCTCCCCTGCCCGATCGTGCACTGGCGGGGTCCCTCAGCCTGAACTGTGTCCTCTCGCAATGCGGGACCCCCCGGGGGATGTCGGAGAGCCAGTTTCAGCCCGAACCGCAGGCCACTCCCTTTGGGAGGGCGCCAGATGCAGGGCTCGTGGCTGGTCAGTGCTGCTGTGGCAGAGCAGGCCTCTCCTGATCGGGGCTGATTGGGTGTGGGCCCGCGGCAGGCACAGTGGGGCCGGGATGAGCAGGAGTGGCAGGTAGGAGCTGCTGGCAGCATTGGACTGCGGGTTTCGGCCTGATCCCCGTAGGCCACCCAGAGGGACCCCACCTGTGCACGAATTTGTGCACCGGGCCTCTAGTTTTATATAAATGGGATCATACGCTACATGACCGTTTGCATGTGGCTTCCTTCACTCCGCATGTCTTCAAGGGTCATCCGTGTTGTAGCACGGATCAGGGCTTCATTCCTTGTCATGGCCGAGTAATACTCCACTGTGTGGATGGACCACGCTTTGTCTGTCCATCCTCAGTTGAGAGACTTTGGGGTGTCTCCACCTTGGGCTGCTGTGACTAGAGCTGCCGTGGATTTTCACAAACACGCCTTCATCACAGACTCTCCGCCTCCAGGCTGGGAGACAGCCAGGTCGTGTTCAAGCCGCCAGCCTGTGGGACTGCACGGCAGCCCTGAGTTCGTATTCTGACATTTCCTATGACGATGCTCACGTGCCCTGACCTGATCCCTCACACAGGTCCGAGCAACGCCCACTTCCCTGGACACAGACTATTGAAGCATGTGACGCTGTGAGCCTGAGGTCGAGAGAGACAGGACCCTCAGCACATCCAGGTGTGTTTGCAGAGGGCGGGAAATCCCTCTCCAGGTGCTGGCAGGGACCTCGGGCACAGGCTGGCAGGCCCAAGGGCCTCACACCTGCCAGTCATAGTCACCCAGACCCCAGCCAGTGACGGACCGTCCAGACCATTTCACCCCGGGCCACGTTCCCATACGGCCAACTGCTACAGGGCACCTCTCGATCCAAAAGGACCTACGATCTCAGATCGTCCGTGGAACAGCCACAGCGGCCTGCGTGCTGGAGTCACATCCACAGCCCAGTTGCCCAGGATCTCCCTTGGTGGCCCGATCTGCTGTTGGAGGCAGACCCAGGGGTGACCCCCACCACAGGGACAAGGCCCACCCACCTGGGTGCGCTCAGGGCCATGCTTACACTGGGAGGGGCCCACGGGGCTCCCGGCACCGATCCCTGGACACAGGGCAGGCAGGCGAGGCTCCGTGAGGCCCAGGTGGATGGAGATGTGCCCGGGAGAGAGGCTGCTCGTGCCCCCGCTGCTCCTGGAGGGTGAGAGCGTAGACTTGCTCGGGCAGGTCTGCGGGTGTCCTGAGTCAGACGACCTTGGCCAACCTTGCCCGCTGCCCAGCCACCTTCGACTTCGGGGCGGGGGTGGGGGGGCACGGTGACAGCAGCCTGCTCCCCAGACGGTCACTGAAGGCTTGACTGGCAGCCCCTCCTCTGCCCTCAGGAGGCATCCGTCCAGCAGGCGCCCTGGCGGCCCGAGCCCAGGCTCCCCCGGTGCCTTCCTGCTGGTGCCACGCAGGCGGCTCCGGGGAGGGGCCACGCGGCTTGGGTACCTGGTTCTCCCCGGCCCAGCGGCCTTGGTCGGCTTGGAGGAAACATGTATGCTACAGGGCTGAACCGAGGGACGATTGCCCCACGTCTGTCTCAGGGTTTAGAAAAACAGGCAGCATTTCCCTGACGGTGACCTGTGCGCCTGTGTTTGTGGCTCGCGTCTCCGTCTCCGGGGACGCGTCTTCCCGAGCCCGTCTCGGATTACAGGCTCTGCTGCTTCCTCCGATCCCCAGGGAGGACACCATTCCCACGGACACGCCAGTCCCCGGAGGTTCCTGAGCATTGCCAGGGCTCAACCCTGGACATGGCACTGCTCCGTGTCCCCGCGTGCTGGTGGCTCCATGTCCCCGCGTGGTGGTGGCTGCTCCGTGTCCCCGCGTGGTGGTTACTGCTTCGTGTCCCCGCGTGGTGGTGGTGGCTGCTTCGTGTCCCCGCGTGGTGGTGGCTGCTCCGTGTCCCCGCATGGTGGTGGCTGCTCCGTGTCCCCGCGTGGTGGTGGTGGCTCTGTGTCCCCGCGTGGTGGTGGCTGCTCCGTGTCCCCGCATGGTGGTGGCTGCTCCGTGTCCCCGCGTGGTGGTGGTGGCTCTGTGTCCCCGCATGGTGGTGGCTGCTCCGTGTCCCCGCGTGGTGGTGGCGGCTCCGTGTCCCCGCGTGGTGGTGGCGGCTCCGTGTCCCCGCATGGTGGTGGCTGCTCCGTGTCCCCGCGTGGTGGTGGCTGCTCCGTGTCCCCGCGTGGTGGTGGCTGCTCCGTGTCCCCGCATGGTGGTGGCTGCTCCGTGTCCCCGCGTGGTGGTGGCTGCTCCGTGTCCCCGCGTGGTGGTGGCTGCTCCGTGTCCTCGCGTGGTGGTGGTGGCTGCTCCGTGTCCCCGCATGGTGGTGGCTGCTCCGTGTCCTCGCGTGGTGGTGGCTGCTCCGTGTCCCCGCGTGGTGGTGGTGGCTGCTCCGTGTCCCCGCATGGTGGTGGCTGCTCCGTGTCCTCGCGTGGTGGTGGTGGCTGCTCCGTGTCCCCGCATGGTGGTGGCTGCTCCGTGTCCCCGCGTGGTGGTGGCTCCGTGTCCCCGTGTGGTGGTGGTGGCTCCGTGTCCCCGCGTGGTGGTGGCTCTGTGTCCCCGCGTGGTGGTGGCTGCTCCGTGTCCCCGCGTGGTGGTGGCTGGCTGCTCCGTGTCCCCGCGTGGTGGTGGCTGCTCCGTGTCCCCGCGTGGTGGCTGGCTGCTCCGTGTCCCCGCGTGGTGGTGGCTCTGTGTCCCCGCGTTGTGGTGGCTGCTCCGTGTCCTCGCGTGGTGGTGGTGGCTGCTCCGTGTCCCCGCGTGATGGTGGCTCTGTGTCCCCGCGTGGTGGTGGCTGCTCCGTGTCCCCGCGTGGTTGTGACTGCTCCGTGTCCCCGCGTGGTGGTGGCGGCTCCGTGTCCCCGCGTGGTGGTGGCTGCTCCGTGTCCCCGCGTGGTGGTGGCTGCTCCGTGTCCCCGCGTGGTGGTGGCTGGCTGCTCCGTGTCCCCGCGTGGTGGTGGCTGCTCCGTGTCCCCGCGTGGTGGTGGCTGGCTGCTCCGTGTCCCCGCGTGGTGGTGGCTGCTCCGTGTCCCCGCGTGGTGGTGGCTGCTCCGTGTCCCCGCGTGGTGGTGGCTGCTCCGTGTCCCCGCGTGGTGGTGGCGGCTCCGTGTCCCCGCGTGGTGGTGGCGGCTCCGTGTCCCCGCGTGGTGGTGGCTGCTCCGTGTCCTCGCGTGGTGGTGGCTGCTCTGTGTCACCGTGTCCCTGTGTGGTGGTGGCTGCTCCGTGTCCCCGCGTGGTGGTGGCTGCTCCGTGTCCCCGCGTGGTGGTGGCGGCTCTGTGTCCCCGCGTGGTGGTGGCTGCTCCGTGTCACCGTGTCCCTGTGTGGTGGTGGCTGCTCCATGTCCCCGCGTGGTGGTGGCGGCTCCGTGTCCCCGCGTGGTGGTGGCGGCTCTGTGTCCCTGTGTGGTGGTGGCTGCTCTGTGTCCCCGCGTGGTGGTGGTGGCTGCTCCGTGTCCCCGTGTGGTGGTGGTGGCTCCGTGTCCCCGCGTGGTGGTGGCGGCTGCTCCGTGTCCCCGCGTGGTGGTGGCGGCTGCTCCGTGTCCCCGCGTGGTGGTGGCGGCTGCTCCGTGTCCCCGCGTGGTGGTGGTGGCTGCTCCGTGTCCCCACGTGGTGGTGGCGGCTCTGTGTCCCTGTGTGGTGGTGGCTGCTCCGTGTCCCCGCGTGGTGGTGGTGGCTCCGTGTCCCCGCGTGGTGGTGGCTGCTCCGTGTCCCCGCGTGGTGGTGGCGGCTCCGTGTCCCCGCGTGGTGGTGGCTCCCAGTTCTAGACCTCCAGTTGAAACTCCCTAAGTCTCTCAGCACTGAGACACTCTGCACCCTCCCGCCCACTCCCCCAGATGCCCAGCCGGCACACAGGGCCCAGCTCAGAGCAGGCGCTCAGCTTGTTGACATGGTCCACCCCTCGCTTAGGTCCTCCTCTGCGCTGCCCCCCACGTGCTCCAGGGACTGATGGCAGGCCCAGCCCCCAGCCGCCCACAGTGCACCCCACCCTTGCCCCCTCACAGGTCACGGCCCAGGCCCCCCAGCGCACCCCACACTGGGCCTCCTTGCAGGTCGCGGAGAGCACTCCCCTGCCTCCAGGAGCCAAGCGTAAGCCTAGAGCGGCATCTCTGTGCCCCCCATACCCGCCGCCCTCCCCCTGCCGCCCAGTCTGCCACTCCCCGCTCCTCCCTCCCGCTCGCCGTGACCATCTCGTCACGTGTCCCCTCCGACTCTTGGCTTAACCTCGTGATTCTCAATCCTGGCCACACATGGAATCTCCGGAGGAGAATTTTGGAAAGATACACTGACCAGACCGGCCTGGCTGCCTTGACTGTGAGCAACACGCGTCTGCAGGCCCCTTGTCCCAAAGTTACTGAGGGTTTCGAGATGGGGACGGCAGAGCCTTAACCGTGGGAGGCCCTTGCGAGGCGGGCCCAGCGCCTGCGGGGTCCTGTGCCCACAGGGAGCCCTGTGCCCCGCACGGCCAAGGCCACGCAGATTCAATTAGTTGTGAGGGGGCGGGGGGGGGGAGCCCTGGGATCTCCATTTTATGGCTGAGGACACTGGGGCCCACAGAGGTGAAATGACCCCTCAAGGTCACATAGCAGCCCGCCCACGTGACCTGACTCCATGCCCTTGTCTGGGGGCGTGCGAACCCGGCCTGAGAAATTGGAGTGGGGCCTCGAAGGACTTGACAGTCCGTCCCAGCCTGTCCCAGGTCCACCCCCCACCCCCCAGGCCCTGGTCGCTGCTGGTGCTCCGACCAGGGAGCTGACAGCACAGGAAATGCACGGGGAACTCTCCCGGGAGGCCCTCGAGGCCCGTGAAGAAAACTCTTCTCTGTTTACAGCCGAGCGAGCCGTCCGGGACGCCGTGGTGCAGGGCTCGCCGCCTTGTTTATTTGAACCGAGAAGGACAGTTCGCGGCCAAAGACTGTTTTGACGATGAATGGAAAGCTGGTCTGACATTTCTGAGGGCGGGAAGTACAAATAAACTTTTAAAATGAGAGCTGTCTCAATGGACCACAAAGAGGCCGAGGAAGCCTCCACAGCTGGGAGAGAGCTTCGAGGTGCTGGGTGCCTCTGGGGGGTGCCTGCTCTCCCAGGGCCGTAGCGTGAGCCTGGGGGCAGGGGGTTTAGGGGTGTGTCTCTGTATGTGTGTGTGTCTCTGCGTGTCTGTGTGAGTGTGTATGTCCGTGTGAGTGTGTATGTCTGTGTGAGTGTGTATGTCTGTGTGAGTGTGTGTATGTCTGTGTGAGTGTGTGTATGTCTGTGTGAGTGTGTGTATGTCTGAGTGTGTATGTCTGTGTGAGTGTGTGTATGTCTGTGAGAGTGTGTGTATGTCTGAGTGTGTATGTCTGTGTGAGTGTGTGTATGTCTGTGTGAGTGTGTGTATGTCTGAGTGTGTATGTCTGTGTGAGTGTGTGTATGTCTGTGTGAGTGTGTATGTCTGTGTGAGAGTATGTCTGTGTGAGTGTATGTCTGTGTGAGTGTGTATATGTCTGTGTGAGTGTGTGTATGTCTGTGTGAGTGTATATGTCTGTGTGAGTGTGTATGTCTGTGTGATTGTATGTCTGTGTGAGTGTGTATATGTCTGTGTGAGTGTGTATGTCTGTGTGAGTGTGTGTATGTCTGTGTGAGTGTGAGTATGTCTGTGTGAGTGTATGTCTGTGTGAGTGTGTGTATGTCTGTGTGAGTGTGTATATGTCTGTGTGAGTGTGTATGTCTGCATGAGTGTGAGTATGTCTGCGTGAGTATGAGTATGTCTGTGTGAGTGTGTGTATGTCTGTGTGAGTGTGTGAGTGTGTATATGTCTGTGTGAGTGTGTGTATGTCTGTGTGAGTGTGTGAGTGTGTGTATGTCTGTGTGAGTGTATGTCTGTGTGAGTGTGTGTATGTCTGTGTAAGTGAGTGTGAGTGTGTGTATGTGTGAGTGTGTGAGTGTGTGTGTGTGTGAGTGTGTGTATGTCTGTGTGAGAGTGTGTGTGTGAGTGTGTGTGTGTGTGAGTGTGTGTGAGTGTGTGAGTGTATGTCTGTGTGAGTGTGTGTATGTCTGTGTGAGTGTGTGAGTATGTGAGTGTGTGTATGTCTGTGTGAGTGTGTATGTCTGTGTGAGTGTGTGTATGTCTGTGAGTATGTGAGTGTGTGTATGTCTGTGTGAGAGAGTGTGAGTGTGTGTATGTGTGAGTGTGTGAGTGTGTGTGTGTGTGAGTGTGTGTGTGTGTGATCTCCTAAAGCGCTTCTCATTAGTGGGAAGGTTTTTAAATATTTGCAAAGGGGCCTCAGAACTGCACAGAGCACAGCGGTACCCCTTTCAGAACAAGCCGGGATACTGGGTGTCTGCGTGCAGCTGGTAACTTTCCACTGTGGGCCGCGCCCGCCCAGCAGCAGATCTGACTCAGCGTTTCTTTCGAGTGCGTGCCCGGCCCAGGGCATCGTTTGCCGGTGGGTGGCCGCAGGGGGCTGGGTGGGGGCGGGAAGGCTGTCCACCGGGCAGGGCTTGTCCCCTGTCCTCCGTGGATGCCGTCGGCCACCTGGCGACCCTGCCCCTCGCTGTGGCCGGCCGGCCTCTGCCTCCCGTGGCTTCCTCGGCCCCAGGCGAGCAGCAGGGGGAGCATCGGGGAGCCTGACCCAGGAGCCTGGGCCCCGAAGGCGGGAGGCTCCACCCCCCACCCGGGAAGTCGTATCCCGGAGCCGCCCACTGCACACGCTATTCCCACGGCGTTTTAGGGAAAGGCTGTTCAGTTATTACCCCCAAACCCTAACCTGCAGGCACAGGCCACCTCGTGGAGCGCGGTCATCATGCCGCCTCCTGGGGCTGAGCTGGGCAGGGAACAGGGTGGACCAGGTCCTGGGACTCAGCAACCTGCGAGCCGTGGTCACAGACGGCGCCCGCGTCACAGCGCCATCTCCGTCCCCCTCACCGGCCCCCGCCCCCACGCAGCTGCGCCAGGACAGGCCCTGGGAGCCGCTCTTGGAGGCCAGGGGTTTCCTCCTCGGGGGGGGGGGGGGGGGCTGCGACAGACAGAGACGGGCCGTGAGCAGGCCTGGGGGGGGTGCGCAGTGGGGGGGTGGGGCACAGGGAGCCTCCTCCCCCAGAGACAGCCACTGGCAGACACTCCTCACTCCCCAGGGTGCTGTCTCCTGGGCTGAGGTCACCATCTTGGAGGCGGAGGGGAGGACAGGGCCACCGGCCGCCACAAACGGCCGCGAACAATCCCAAGCCACGCCGGCTCCTAGCGCCGGGGCGATGCCAGGCGGCCTCAGCTGCCCAGACGGGAGCGTTACACACCACGCCGGCCAGGCCCACGCCTGTCTCCTCCAAACGCTTCTTCACCGCCCCAGGGAGCGCCCCACTCTCCCCCCCACTCCTGTGAGTGCCCCCGCCCACGAGCAGATCCATCCTTCCCAGGGGACGGGAGCCTGAAGGGGAGGGGGCGGTCTGTGACCTTCCCGGGGAGTGGGCGCCAGGAGGAATGAAAGGGAGAGCTGGGCAGAGGGGCGGCCCGCTCCCTGCAGGGGCAGGAGGGGACTCAGCTCAGGGAGGCCCTGCAGAGGCTGCTGTGCGTCCCCAGACGCCGCTCCGGGCTGAGCTCCGAAGCCCTGGACCCCTGGGTCTCGGCATCACAGCTGCTCCCTCCACTGGGCGGCTCTGGCCGCGGGTCGCAGCCACCCCACTGGGAGCAGCAGCACCAACAGGGACGCATCGGGTCCTTCAGAAACCCTGGAGGGGAGGGGAGCTTCGGCCGTTGAACACGAGGCTCCAGGACGTCAGCAGGACCGGGTCCCCCTCTCTGCTCTGTGGTCTCGACGGCGGCAGGAATCCGGGTACTTTAATAACGACCCCACCACCGAAAGGCTGGCCTTGCCTCCAGCCACTCGAGGACCGAGGGTGAAGACGGACGGACTCTGGATGAGGACACGAGCCAAGCCCCGGCGCCCGTGGTGACCTTCAGGCCAGGGAGACCCCGTGCAGCCTGCGGGCCCTGCAGCCGCCAGGACAGCATGGGAGGCTGGGTCTCACAGGGCCACTTGGGATCCGGAAACCATCCGCTTCCCCGTGGCCGTGGCCATGGCCGTGGCCGTGGCCGTGGCCGGGAGGGTTACTGCAGCTTCGATCCCAGGCCACTGGGCATGTGGCCAGATTGGGAGGGAGTGGCTACAGCAAGAAAGTTCAGAAGCAAACCTTGCCCGGGGCACCCATCTCCCCAGATTCTAGGGGATGACAGCTGCCCATGACCAGACCCCGCTGACGGGGCCTGCGGCAAGGCACCCCCCTCCTCAACCCTCCCCCAGCACTCCCCGCCCCTGGGCTTCAGGACCCCCTCAAGGTCACGGCTGGTCCCAGCGGGGTTGGGGTCTCAGCGGGGCCGCAGAACAGAGAGGGCAAAGACGGACTTGACTCCATGTCAAACCTCTTTCACAACAAAATGATCAAGATGTTCCCGGAAGGATGGGGAGATGAGTCACAGCCTGCATGACCCGGTTGGACACCCTGATCTTACCATGAGCTCTTACAGATGCATTCTAAACATGAACCCACGCGTAAGCCACCTCACGGCCGCGGAAATATGAAAACGCCCCACCACGGCCGGTGCGCCCGCGCACCCTGGAAACGAGGCCCCCGCGCTTCGCCCTGCGCTGTCTGTGTGGTCGGCGGGTCCTTCCCGAAACGCGGGGAGGGGCCCGTGGGGAAGGGCCGTGGCGCTGGCACTGCCAGGCCCCATCGGGCTGCGGAAGCCCCGGCGGCCTTTCTGGAGGGCAACTCGCCCAAAACAGAGCAAGGAGGCGTCAGAACGTGCCTCAGCTTTGATGTGCTGACTCCACGCCCCAAAATGCGCCCCGCGTGCCTCCGCTGGTGCCGTGCGCTCCAGAGCACGCAGCCCAGCCTCGCTCTCCACGTGGAAAGGCTGGGCCAGGGGTGGGCAAACTTTTTGACTCGAGGGCCACCATGGGTTCTTAAACTGGACCGGAGGGCCGGAACAAAAGCATGGATGGAGTGTTTGTGTGAACTCATATAAATTCAAAGGAAAGGAGCGGAGGGGAGAGCAAGAGAACCGGATAGAACAGCCGGATCCGGCCCGCGGGCCGTAGTTTGCCCACGGCTGGGCTGGGATGACCGTCTGGTGGCACTTGCATGACCTTGGGCGATGGCACGTCCCGTTCCTCACGTGCAGTCACCAAAGATCGTGCGAAAGCACCCTGGGCGTCGGAGGGGCAGTGCAGCTTGAAAGGCAGCGCCACGGACCATCTGGGGCCGCGTACATTTGGGAGCTGGTCCGTGTGCTGTGGCTGCACCACCTTTCCCCTCAGACCCCGGTGCTCACAGTACACACGGGAGACACTCCGGGCTCCTCCACCTGGTTTTCAAGAATGAAGGGCCCTGGCTGGTCTGGCTCAGTGGATAGAGCGTCGGCCTGTGGACTGAAAGGTCCCGGGTTCCATTCCGGTCAAGTGGTTGCAGGCTGGATCCCCGGCCCCCAGGGTGCATGCAGGAGGTAACCAATCGATGTCTCTCTCCCTGGGATGCTTCTCTCGGCCTTTTTTTGGGTTAGGGTTAGGGCTAGGGTTAGGGTTAGGGTTAGGGTTAGGGTTAGGGTTAGGGCTAGGGTTAGGGTAAGGGTTAGGGTTAGGGCTAGGGTTAGGGCTAGGGTTAGGGCTAGGGCTAGGGTTAGGGCTAGGGTTGGGTTAGGGCTAGGGTTAGGGTTAGGGCTAGGGTTAGGGCTAGGGTTAGGGCTAGGGCTAGGGTTAGGGCTAGGGTTAGGGTTAGGGCTAGGGTTAGGGCTAGGGTTAGGGTTAGGGCTAGGGTTGGGTTAGGGCTAGGGTTAGGGTTAGGGCTAGGGTTAGGGCTAGGGTTAGGGTTAGGGTTAGGGCTAGGGTTAGGGTTAGGGCTAGGGTTGGGTTAGGGCTAGGGTTAGGGTTAGGGTTAGGGCTAGGGTTAGGGCTAGGGTTAGGGCTAGGACTAGAGCTAGGGTTAGGGTTAGGGTTAGGGTTAGGGTTAGGGTTAGGGTTAGGGTTAGGGTTAGGACTAGGACTAGAGCTAGGGTTAGGGTTAGGGTTAGGTTTTAGGGTTGGGTTAGGGTTAGGGCTAGGGTTAGGTTTCATGTCTGTCTTTCCCTCTCTCTTTCACTCTCTCTAAAAATCAATGGAAAAATATCCCCGAGTGAGGATTAATAGCAACAACAAAAGAATAAAGGGCCGTGTTTGTCCCCGTGCTGGGATTATTTTTATTAACTGCCATTGAAGTGTAGTAACCTCCATCTTGTATAAAAAACTGCTGTCTGAAACTCTCTGCTGTTGTTTGATAGTCCCTAGTCCTGTACACTCTGTCATTATAAACTCTGTCACCTTAAGACAGTCTGCTATTCTGTAAAATGACTTTGTTTTTAGTTCAAATAACAGAAAATGATAAACTTAACTGTCTGACCTTGCAAGCTAGCCATCCAATGTAACAGACTAAAACAGACTAATACTGATAATAATTCCCATATTCTTATGCCAAGTACAAACTCACTATGTACTCAAGGTTACCACTGTCTGCAACAATAACTCACACAGAGCCCTTTGTGATACCTGCGAACACAGAGGCTGAAAAGTATACATACGGGACACCGCCTGTGTGTGGTGCTCAGAGATTTGGAGGAGACACCTCCCTCTGGGCCGCGCGCAGTCAACGACTCCTAATGAACTGGCTCATTAAGGCGTCTTGTACCTCATTTGCTGATTTACGGTACAACACCGTGAGTATCGACTACCTCCACCCAAAGCAGTTTTACCTAATAATGTAATTCATTACGTAATGGGCTAACTAATTAGTATTCCTTAACTGTACTTAAATCATTTAACTACCCAAACTATTAAAATTATTTGATCACCCCACGTTAGTAGCTTTGTTAACTTCTCCCTGTGCTTTCACGCTGGGAATACGATACCTACCTATCAAAACCGAGGGGACTAGAGCTCGGGGTAGGTATGTTTCACTCGCTGCCCTTTATTCTGCCCTCCCAGCCGCCGTCCATTTGGAGTTTAAAAGCGATTCAAGCAACTGCTTTTTGCAAAAGCCAGGAGCATTGAATCTTCACACCCAGCGCCAGGTCTCTGTCCCGGCAGGTGTGCGACGGGGCCATCGCTGCACGCCCCGGGATGCGAGCAGAAGAGACGCACCTGGGGGCTCCAGCCAGCCCTGCTCACTGCGCGGTTCTCACTGCTGCTCACGGTACAGGTGCTGCCGGGTTGTGGGGAGCAGTCCCACCCTGTCTCCCAAAGGGCGACAGGGCCTGCGCCCAGCATTCCCCCCCCCAGAGCTGCTCACACTCACACAGAGGGGTCTGCACAATGGAGCCGCTCACACACACACTAAGGTCTGCACAACGGAGCTGCTCACACTCACACACAGGGGTCTGCACAACGGAGCTGCTCACACTCACACCCAGGGGTCTGCACAACGGAGCCCCTCACACACAGGGGTCTGCACAACGGAGCCCCTCACACTCACACACAGGGGTCTGCACAGTGGAGCTGCTCACACTCACACCCAGGGGTCTGCACAATGGAGCTGCTCACACTCACACCCAGGGGTCTGCACAATGGAGCTGCTCACACTCACACCCAGGGGTCTGCACAATGGAGCTGCTCACACTCACACCAGGGTCTCCCTCAGGTGCTGCAGGGAAGAGCACAATCACAGGTAATAAACCCACTACGGCTGCTGAAACCACGCGGTAACACTGCACCTGCGATAGGAAAACAGATGCCAAAGTTTCAGGAACAAGTGCAGTGGAACTTCCCTTCTCCAACTGAATTCTTCCCCGGCGGCTGTTCGAGAAGCGATTTGTTCGAAAACCAAATCATTTTCCCATTCGAATAATGTGAATTGAATTAATCTGTTCCAGACCCCAAGATGATTCCCGTTTCAGCCTTTCTTACATGCAGTGCCTGCCGAACGCACTGTTTAATTTAGAAAGAACCACCTTTTTTCTTAAATGTCTGGCCCCACCCCACCAGCCTTAACCGGCTTATTCACGTGTGGGTGCCTCGGCAAAGCCATCCCTCGGACAGCTACCTGCTTCCACCCCCTCAGCAGCACTTGCCCTGCCCGGTCAGCTGCCCGTGACTGCTGTTCGGTGAGCGCTCTCACACCCTGTGCAGCATGCGCGCTCTTAATGGCCTCTCCGTGGTTTAAAACTGTGTCATCGTGGGTCCCCCAGCCACAAAAGCATCGCTCCCTTGTTGGTTGCCCGACAGATGCCTTTCATCGCGCTGAGGTATCAGCACGAAAGGGCCGTCAGGTCGAAAACTGAAGTTTCGGTCGACAAGCGAGACATTTTTTCTGTGACCAACTTGGTCGGAAACCGAGTTGTTGGAGACGAGAGACCTTCGAGAACCGAGGTCTGGCTGTATACTGCAATCCCCCTTGTGCTGCAAGGAAAAACGCACCTTTTCTTTGCGCAGGTGACATTTCTGGGAAGATCTGCGAGCTGTTGGCAGGGGGACTGATGCGGGGAGGTGCGGGGGGAGGGTGCCCTGGGCTCTTTCTTTCCACTTCGCAGCGTTTTGCAGTGTTCCGCTTGGTCCTGGAGGGACAGGAGTTAGCTCCCGGATGCGGGCAGGCAGGCCCAGGCAAACAAGAGATGCGGGCCACTGAACAGCCAGGGCTCTCCGGTTTGGGGTGCTCATGGCCACGTTGGGGACCTGCCCACAGAGTGAGCTCGACTCTTGCCATCTCGGTCACCTCAGGACAGAGCGCCTCCAACTTCCCCACAGAAGCACCTCAGCCACCAAACAGAACCCACAGGTACCCCCAGGGGTAAAGGAAACTGTTCCGAACCTCTCCAGCACAATTTCTTCAGTGTCCCGGTGGCCTTAAAAATTCAGGGTAATTTTGAATTTTGCTCTGGAATAAAGTTATCTGACTTATTATTTTTTAAAAAAATGATGTTCTCTTGCCTGGCCGGCGTGTCTCAGTGGTTGAGTGTTGACCTATGAACCAGGAGGTCATGGCTGGATTCCTGGTCAGGGCACATGCCCAGGTTGTGGGCTCGATCCCCAGTAGGAGGCATGCAGGAGGCAGCCGATCAATGATTCTCTCTCAGCATTGATGTTTCTGTCTCTCTCTCTCTCTCCCATCCTCTCTGAAATCAATAAAATATATATATATAGCCAAAACCGGTTTGGCTTAGTGGATAGAGCGTCGGCCTATGGACTGAAGGGTCCCGGGTTTGATTCCGGTCAAGGGCATGTACCTTGGTTGCGGGCACATCCCCAGTGGGGGGTGTGCAGGAGGCAGCTGATCGATGTCTCTCTCTCCTTGATGTTTCTAGCTCTCTATCCCTCTCCCTTCCTCTCTGTGAAATATCAATAAAATATATTTTTAAAAAAATAAAAAAAAATAAAATTATATATATATATATATATATATATATATATATATATATATTCACATATATATATATATTTTTTTTAAATGGTCTCTTCCAATCTTATTTGTAGAATTGTGGTCACTATATTGGTAAATAATTGCTACTTTAAACAAATAAAAATTCTAGATAAAACATGAGAAAAAATGTCTCCCAGCCAAGCTCTAAGGGGGGATGGGGACTCGCCATGAGGGACTTGTTGAAAATGAGGACTTGATATGGGCTGGAAGTTGCAGATTTAATGTTCACAGGGGAAAGGGCGTCTGGACCTGACTCTCGTGCACACTGAGGGAGACCTGATCTAAACATTGTTGGGATCTCACCAAATGCTGATCCAGACCCGGAATGAGAAATGTCAACCGATGGTCCAAGGCAGCCGGGGCCAAGGCCTCTCAGGCTCCGCAGAGCTGCTGTGTGGGGGTCTCTCTGCTCCAGGGAAACATTTTCATCTTGTGTGTTTCAGCCCCAGCCCCAGGAAACAGGCTTCAGTGGAAAGGAGAATGCTCTCCAAACCTCAGGGAAGCTGGCTAACATAGACAGAGTCCCAGCCTCTGGTCCCCAGCAGGTCCATCCTTATGCAAATGAGGACTCCAAATCCTTAAAGTTTGATTGGCCCAAAAGGCACTATCCTGATTGGTCTGAATGAAGCTGCTCTGATTGGACAGGGAAAGCCTCAGTCCTATTGGTTGAAATACAATCCCAAAAATTCAGTTCAGGGTGTGAGGCAGGCTGCTTAGGGCAGGGTTCTCCCTAAAATGGGGTTTGAATGAGAAGCCCCTGTGTAGAAATGGCTGCTGGGCTCTGCTTTTTAAAATCTGAGCCCAATTAGCCACCAGCAGCCATGCTCTATAGGTATCTTCTCCTCAAGATTCACAGAAACAAGGAACAGAAACATTCTCCCCACCAGTCTGAGAAGTGACAAGGACGCCTGTCATCGCTGTGGACTTTGGGGAAGAAAAAAGTAAGTCCTGGAAATCAGAAGCCCAGACCAGCATTATTAGCGAGTGCAAATTCACACGGCCTGCCTGCACAGGGGCCTCGGGCCGCGATGGCAATGTAAAAAAAAACAGTTCAGCACTAAAATAAGCGCATGTAGTCCCCACACCCAGGGAACTCATCCCGTGTGGCTCATCCCATAAAAATATGAGCTGCGTTGAAGACACAGCAAACTGCGTGAGGAAATGAATGGCCACGAGGGAAAATTACAGATGCAAGAAATGGGGAAAGTTGCACATGAAAATTCCAGAGATAATAGGACAATAAAAAAGAGATACTTAACATGTGCAAAGATATAAAAATATACGTTTATAAAGTGTGAGAAGAGAATGAAAATAAAACGGGGATATTGCCAAAGAACCACATGAAAGTTTGAGAAAGGAAACTTAAACTTTCTGTAGGAAAACGCAGTTGATGGATTTGTCGCGGATGAGGAGAGGACTCGTGAGCTGGAAGATTCGAGGACATTCCCAACACGCCTACACATAGAGAGACGGGAACTTGAGAGAGAGGTTAGGAAACAGACATCTGCATGGAAACACCAACATGCACCTCAGAGGAATTCCAATGCAGAAATGAAAGACCATGCACACACTCAATATTTAAATACCTGGACAATATTCAAGAGGTAACGGCCAAGAAGTCTTCCATATTGAGGTCAGATTAGAACCCTCAGTCAAAGAAGTGTTCACAATCTGAGAATGATAATTAAAATAAGTGCGTGCCACCCAGCTGGAACGGCTCAGTGTTTTGTGCGTCAACCTATGAACCAGGAGGTCACCGTTGGATTCCTGGTCAGGGCACATGCCCGCGTTGTGGGCTCCATCCCCTTTTAATCTCATCCTAACTTTGTCCTTGCATTTGACGTGTGCTCACTGCAAGATAGATTCTCTCTCATCATTAAGGTCTCTATCTCTCTCTCCCTCTCCCTTCCTCTCTGAAATCAATAAAAACATATTTCAAAAACAAAACATGGCTCATGTCAACAGAGATGTGTTGTGAGTGTGAAATACACACTGGACTTTGAAAACTTATAAAGCAAAAGAAGACTATTACATTAATAATTGTTATTGATCACGTTGATAATATTGATATGATGATATTTTAGATTTTTCAGTTAAATAGGATATTATTTCAAAGAATTTTACCAGTTTTTCCTACTCTTTAAATAAAGCCACTGTGTCGGGAGCGACCTCAGTTGACAAAGTCCTGAGAGGGCCGGTTTCACAAAGGGGCCTGCCTGTTCCCAAGGCTAGTCATGCACCCTGCCCCCCTGAGGCTTAGAGACCCTTCAGCACAATAGTTTAGTAATCACACATTCTGCCCCCTCGAGCTTAGTTAACCCTAGAGCACAGTTGATGTATAAGCGTAATTGTCCTTAAGCAAGAAGCATGGCTAGATTATCTCATGGAAAGGAACTTAGGTGGCGTCAAAGGTGTTTGTACAGGTATAGCCGTTGGAATCTTAGCCAAGATAAGGAGCTTTGTGTAAAGGTCAGTAGGAAACCTGAAACAAAGGGGTATAATTATGTTTACCACATAATAGGAATGATGTATTGTATGGAATGTAACTGACCCTGTATAAAAGTATGGTGAAAAATAAACTTGGGACTGTAAGCGGGAAGTGCTACAGTCCTCCCGACCCCATTCTGTTTTCTGTCTGTCTTTTCTCATCCTCTCCCCCGCTTGCAGGTACTGTTCGACTGATGCCGGCAGGCTCCGGCACCACTGGATAATTTTAAATTACCTATGAGCATATATTATATTTATGTTGGACAGTGCTGTAATATAGGCATAATATGTTAAGACTGGCTTCATAAGAGAGATGGGACATAGTCAAAGGGCTAATATATGTATAATTGGAGTCAAGAAAGAGAGGATAAAGACTTAAGGGCAGAAGCAATATTTAAAGAGATAATGGCCGAGAACTATCTAATACTGATGAAAGACATCAACTCATTGATCCAAAGTCTCAGTGAACCCAAAGAAGATAAACAAGAAGAAAAATGCACCAAGACACATCTGAGTTGAACAACTGACAATCAAAGACAAAGAGAAAACCTTAAAGGCATCTAGAAAAATAAATGTACATAACTTTCAATGCAGCAAGAGTCAGACTGTTGACTTTTTCGCGAGACAGTGAGTGACATATTTAAACTGCTGGAAGGAAAAAACTACCCAACAAGAACTCTCTATCTCCCCCACGGTCCTTCAGCTATGAAGGCAAAAGGAACGTTTTCAGGACAAACAAACCAACCTGAGCCAACACGTCCTGTGAGAAGCGCCACGTGAAAGACCAAAGCACATTTCTTCGAGCAAAGGGAAGTGTTCCCCGATGGAAGCTGCCCTGCAAAGACCTGTGTGGAACAGAGACAAGATGGTTTTCTGTGTGAAGCCCAAACAATCATAACGTCTTCTCAGCTTTTATGCCATGAATCAAGGTAAAATTACACAGCAGCGTCCCCAGGAGTGGGTGGCATCAACGCAAACTGTGGTAAGGTTGTTGCATCATCGTTTAGGAGGTAGAGTATTGTACCCACCGGAGGTCAAAGGGGTATGTCAGGGATGCATCGTGAAATCTTAGGGCAACCACTCACACAAAAGCAAGTGATGAGAAGACGGAGGAGGAAAACACATGATTAATTCTCAGCTGTGACTATTGACTTCTCTCTCCCTTTAATTCTGTTACTTTCTATTTTGAAACGATGCGATTAGGTGCATACAAATTTCAGATTCTTGGGTTTCCTTGTTGAATTAATAACCTGTTCTCATAATGAAACACCTCCTTCACTCTCTAGTAATAGCTCTTGCCTTCGAGTGTCATCTGATACTGAGACAGCCGCCCAGATGTATTTTTGCTCGTATTTGCGAGGTTTAGCTTTTTTGTCCTTTTATTCTCATCCTAACTTTGTCCTTGCATTTGAGGTGTGCTCCCTGCAAACGGTATACACCTGGGTCTCAGGTCTCTGTGTTCAGTCTGTCTGCTTTATTCTCTTAATTGGAGGGCTTCGTGTCTATATTTCACGTAATTACCAAGAGAGTTGCAGGAAATCCTACCATGTTGCAATTTATTTCCTATTTGTTCCATCTGCTCTGTTCCCTGGTTCCTCATTTTCTGCCTTTCTGAGGATTAATCATATATTTTTCTATTCCATGTTCTCATCTATTAGCCTTTTAATAATACTTTTTACATGTGCATATTCTTATACAGTGTATGTTGCATATGTACATATAGGTACACACAGACATATGTACTTGTACCCTTTAGATTTATGCTGTTTGTGTAGCCTTAAGTTTTGCACACGTTACTAGCAATAAAAAGTGTTAACAAATATTTTAGCAAACAGAATTCATCAGCAGGTGGAAATGATGATGTACACCGTGACCGAATGGGCTTATCCCCAGAATGCACGGCTGGTTCGGTACCAGGAAGTCCTCTTCACTCCAAGAAAAGCCGACGCCGTCACCTCTATGCGTGCGCTCACAGAATTCGTCCGCATTTCACAATTCCTTCTTGATTTTCCAAAGCCAACAACTTCGTAATAGACAGACACCTTTACACTATAACCGAGTATTGGTTCTTAACCATATGGAAAAGTATGCTGTGTCAATCATCAGAAATACACAAATTAAAAGCATGCTGGCTTTGAAAAATGTTGTCAGCAGACGTTTGAAAACGAACTGTTGGGCGAGCCTTAGAGACACGGGCACCGTCTCCTCTGTTGCCACAGGGCGCGTAGGCTGCCCGCCCCCTGCAGAGGGCAACGGGCGACATCTGTCCCGTTAGGGACGCATCTGCCCTTTGCCTCAGCAGTCCCACTCCCAGGACGGCACCTTCTGCATAAACATCACCACGTGCCACAGCAGCGCTGTTTGAAAGCAAAAGACAGCAAACAGCTTCGATGTCCCTCCACCGGGGGTTGCTGCCCGCGTTCTGTCCAGGGAGCGGCAGTGACGACCGGTGACGCGTCCGCGTGCCATGGGGGCCGGCCCTCGCAGGGGCCACTGGCTGAGAACCACGAGGTCAGAGCGCGTGTGTGTGCCGTCAAGCAAGTAGAACAAGAGCTGGGAGTGGGGGGAAAGGCATGTTCAATTTGCTTGGATGTGCCCACCACCAAAGGAAAACAATCTCTAGAAAGATAAACAACAAATGGGTAACTGCGGCCACCTTTCGGGGTGAGGGATAAGAACTGACACTTTCCACTACGTAATTGTCAGCTCTTGAACGGGATGCTCGAGTAACCTATTCAGACCGTTAAACACGCAGCTATGAGCAGGAAGGGGAGGGCAAGGGCACCCTCTCTCCATCTCAGGGCCCCCTCTCTCCATCTCAGGGCGCCCTCTCTCCATCTCAGGGCCCCCTCTCTCCATCTCCGGCCCCCACAGCGGCCTGGCCCCCCGCTGGGCTGGGCCAGGAATGAGCGCAGTGGGTTGTCTTGGTTTCAGAGCCGGGGCTGAGCAGGGCCGAGTCCCTGCCGTTCAGGGACCTGTTCAGACCTGTCCCAGAGGCCAAGGGCCTCCTAGAGCTGGAGCCCAGCGCGGGGGAGGCAGTGATGGGTCCTTGACTTCAGGTGGAGCCCTGGCCCCCAGGGGAGAAGGCGGCTGCTGGGCCACTGGCCAGTTCCCTTCTGCAAAGGGCGCCGAGTGGCACCGCCCCTGGGTTTCTGAACTGACTCCATCTCACATCGCTGCCCCTGCGCACCTCGGGCCTCGGGCAGGGCTGCAAGCAAGGTGGGCCAGCGGCCAGGAGAGGGCCTGGCCTCGCCCAGATGCCGCTGCCCAGGCCCTGGCCCCAGAGCCCGGGTGTCAGTAGGATGTGGCGGAGGCTGTCATTTCCTGGGGCCACGCTCCGGTAGCAGCCAGTGTGGCTGGGGCTTCCTCCCGAGGCCGGCGGCCACCTGTCCCTGGTGGGGGGGGGGGGGGAGGGGGGGCGTCCACTGCAGCCTGGCCCAGCTGAGGCGCTGCCCAGGCTGCAGGCCGGCCCCGGCCCAAGAGGAGACTTAGGCAGCCCTGGAGCTCTGCTTCTCGAGGTCAGGCGCTCCCGCAGTCCCTGAAAGTCACTGAGCACCACCCTGGGGGTGCCCCTGGGTTCCCAGCGCTCCCCGGTCCTGCCTGCAGGGCCCCTCACGGTTCAGCGTGTTAGAGACGGGCTGGCATTGCTCACTAACGGCTTTTTGCATGAACGTTGCTCCCCACGAGACTGAGGCCCTGGAAGCGTGGTCTGTGTTCTGTGTCCCCGTGGGCCACAGAGCCCCCAGCACACGCGTGAGCATAGCGAGGCTGCAGTGAGAGCCGTCTGGGCACTCCAAGGAGTCACGGGACGGCTAGGTAAGACCCAAGGTGGGTCCTCAGCGGTGCCGCCCAATGCCACCAGGAACGCCAGTCCTCACGGCCACCCCCAGGGCCCTACCAGCCCCGCCGACCCCTGCCCCCACCTCCACCTGCCATCAGACCTTGACCTCATCCCCATCACCCTGCCCGCCCGTCCCCCTCACCCACCACCTCCGGGGAGGGCCACAGTCCCATCGCAGGCCCATCCTCCTGGCTGGCGCCCACGCCAGAAATGCTCTGCCCCCAGAAACCCAGGGGTCTCACCCCTCCCCTCCTTCTCCAGGCCTCTCCTCACTCCACTCAGAACCACGCCCCTTCGCTGCCTCCGTTTTCTCCAGATCACTCTCCACCCGCAACACCCCGTGTTTCCCCTTCGGTCATCTGCCCCCCACGGCAATGGGGCTTCCCCGAGCAGGGGCTGCTGTGTTGGTTCAGGCTGAGTCTCGCAGTGCCGGCGCACAGTAGGTGCTCAGCAGGTTGGCACTGACTGCATGTGCTGGTGATTGAGTGCCGTAGCCACGGCTTTTCCCCAAGTTACTTCGGCTAACAAGGCCCGGATGAAGCCTGTGCGTGAACACAGGTGAGAGAACACTCGGCAATTTCTTTTTTTTTTTTTTTAAATATATTTTATTGATTTTTTACAGAGAGGAAGGGAGAGGGATAGAGAGCTAGATACATCGATGAGAGAGAAACATCCATCAGCTGCCTCCTGCACACTCCCTACTGGGGATGTGCCCGCAACCAAGGCACGTGCCCTTGACCGGAATCGAACCTGAGACCCTTCAGTCTGCAGGCCGACGCTCTATCCACCGAGCCAAACCAGTTAGGGCACTCGGCAATTTCTTTACCGTTTCACAGACGACCTCGTTTTACTTCCGCCGCAGGAATTGGTACCACGGCGGCACGGACGTGAGACCTGAGACTTGGGGCGTCTCTCCCGGCCTTCAGCAAATCACAAGGCACGAGGCCTCTGGTGTCCCCTGGCCCGGAGCTCAGGAGGCTCAGGAGGCTCAGGCCCGGGACTGGGGGTGCCACCCTCCCGCCCTTCAGTTCCCAGGTGCTTCTGGAAGCTTCTCCCTCTCCTTTAGAAAGGAAACCCTGCATTTCCCCTCTCCTTCTCTCCCCCCGCAGCTAGCCCCACGCCATGTGGGTGCCCTTGGCAGGGGCCTCCCGGGCAGGGGCCTCCGGGCAGGCTGTGCTCTCGGCCTTGGCCCACGTTCACTGGGTTCTTTCATATCCGAGGAGCAGAGCCGGGCCTGGATCCCCTGAAATCATGGGGATTTATTGCAGTTTCTCACGTGGGCTCAGAGCGATAAGGATCTGGTAACACAGCCCAGCTTCGTGGAATCGCAGCGCCTGCCGCTGGCACTGACAGGAACCCAGGCTCCTGGGCCTGGCTACCTCCTGGCTCCCCTCCTCCCCACACCTCTCCTCCCTCCCCCACCCCCTCCTCCCCACCCCTCTCCTCCCTTATCCACCCCCTCCTCCCCACCCCTCTCCTCCCGCCCCCATCCCCTCCTCCCTGCATCTCTCCTCCCTCATCCGCCCCCTCCTCCCCACCCCTCTCCTCCCTCATCCACCCCCTCCTCCCCACCCCTCTCCTCCCTCATCCACCCCCTCCTCCCCACCCCTCTCCTCCCTCCCCCGCCCCCTCCTCCCCACCCCTCTCCTCCCGCCCCCATCCCCTCCTCCCCACCCCTCTCCTCCCTCATCCACCCCCTCCTCCCCACCCCTCTCCTCCCTTATCCACCCCCTCCTCCCCACCCCTCTCCTCCCTTATCCACCCCCTCCTCCC
The DNA here is from genome assembly GCF_963455305.1 of Plecotus auritus. NCBI lineage: Eukaryota > Metazoa > Chordata > Mammalia > Chiroptera > Vespertilionidae > Plecotus > Plecotus auritus. The sequence goes on from NC_137771.1 coordinate 227,609,912, forward strand.
CACCCCTCTCCTCCCGCCCCCATCCCCTCCTCCCTGCATCTCTCCTCCCTCATCCGCCCCCTCCTCCCCACCCCTCTCCTCCCGCCCCCATCCCCTCCTCCCCACCCCTCTCCTCCCTCATCCACCCCCTCCTCCCCACCCCTCTCCTCCCTTATCCACCCCCTCCTCCCCACCCCTCTCCTCCCTTATCCACCCCCTCCTCCCTGCATCTCTCCTCCCTCACCCGCCCCCTCCTCCCTGCATCTCTCCTCCCTCATCCGCCCCCTCCTCCCCACCCCTCTCCTCCCTCCCCCGCCCCCTCCTCCCCACCCCTCTCCTCCCTCCCCCGCCCCCTCCTCCCTGCATCTCTCCTCCCTCATCCGCCCCCTCCTCCCCACCCCTCTCCTCCCTTATCCGCCCCCTCCTCCCCACCCCTCTCCTCCCTTATCCGCCCCCTCCTCCCCACACCTCTCCTCCCTCCCCCGCCCCCTCCTCCCTGCATCTCTCCTCCCTCACCCGCCCCCTCCTCCCCACACCTCTCCTCCGTTATCCGCCCCCTCCTCCCCACCCCTCTCCTCCCTCCCCCGCCCCCTCCTCCCTGCATCTCTCCTCCCTCACCCGCCCCCTCCTCCCTGCATCTCTCCTCCCTCACCCACCCCCTCCTCCCTGCATCTCTCCTCCCTCACCCACCCCCTCCTCCCTGCATCTCTCCTCCCTCACCCGCCCCCTCCTCCCCACACCTCTCCTCCCTCAACCGCCCCCTCCTTCCCTCCCCGCCCCGCCCCAGCCCTTGGCCCCCGAGATGTGCCCAGCATGTCGGGGCATCTCTGCACCAAGAACTGCTCCCATTGCCCAGGCTTGGGTGCGGGTCGGCCCCTCTGCACCCCCCGGGCGATGTAGACAGCTCACCCTGCGCCCACAGGACCCCGCGGCCCGACGACGAGGGCTCCGGGTTGAGGGGGACCTAACAGGTGCCAGGTCATTCATTCTCTGGACACCTGGAGTGGCCAAGCCCAGGGCAGGAGCTGGGGACGGTGGTTTACAACACACCCCAAAGTCAAGTCTCGGGGGGGGGGGAAATGTCACCGTAGCTGTCCCCCACTCCCCACCCCACCCCCATATCATACAGGTGTCGCCAGCTTTTCTTTGATTTGCGTTTTCTCTCTGAATGGCGGAGAGAACCTGCGAAACCCAGCGTCCGGCAGGTGACGGGAGGAGGGGCCCCGGGAGCTGGGTTTGGGGGGGTTGGTGGATTTGATGGCCCGGTGCGGGTGCGGGATGCAGAGCGGATGCCGCCAGGGGCCGCCGCAGCCACTGCCAGAGCGGAATTTTCCACCGCTGCCCAGCCCAGTGGCTCGTTGGCGGAGCCAGGGGGCCTGTCCCCGTGTGGGATGCAGATTAGATTAGCCTGGAGCCCGGAGTGTTCCCGCTAATGAAGTCAGCGGGGCCAGGGAGGGGCCAGGGAGGGGGCCAGGGAGGGGCCAGGGAGGGGGCCAGAGAGGGGCCAGGGAGGGGCCAGGGAGGGGGCCAGGGAGGGGGCCAGGGAGGGGGCCAGGGAGGGGCCAGGGAGGGGGCCAGGGAGGGGGCCAGGGAGGGGCCAGGGAGGGGGCCAGGGAGGGGCCAGGGAGGAGCCCACGTCTGTTTTCAAACCCAGCTGGCCCAGCCTTTGTCCCCTTCCCGCACAGAAAGCGCCCAGGGAGCCGGGAAGTCCAGGGCAGAACTAGCATTTGCCGCGACACAGCCAACTTGCCTCTACAGCCCTGCTCCCGCCCCGTCTGCGCTCCCTGCCCCTGGCCCGTCAGGGAACCCTGGCAGTCACCGTCCAGGCAGAACTTCCAAACCAAATCTGGCCTCCTCCCTCGGGGTCCATGGAGAGATTCAGACAGTGAAAGAGTCAGAGATGGGAGAGTGGACCCCTGTGTCTGTTGGACACACAGACGGATCCCACTCCACCGGATCCTGCCCCACACCGATCCCACCCTCCTCAGATCCCCCCCCACTCAGATCCTGCCCCACACGATCCCAAAATGTGTGGCCAGGCGCCGGAACAGCTCTGTGCTGGACCCACGGGGCTTAGTGGAGTGCATGTGGAGGCCCCGCGTGGACTGACGGTCTAACAGACCCCGTTTGGTGTTCTCCCGCGGTTTCTGGCCTTGGAAAGCTGCTTTCTGAGAGTCACTGTTACATCTGCCCCCGCCCCACCCCCCGAGCCAGCTCGGCCTGGTGGACATGGGGGAGGGAGTGACCGGTGGTCCCGGAGGTCGGGTCCTCGGTGACAGCTCCGGGCAGGAGCTGACAGGGCGCGCTGGGAGCTGAGGTGCTCCGAGGGGCAGCTCTGCCCCGACCAGTCCGTGGGAGCTCGGACACTTCTCTGGGGCTCAGATGCCTCATGTTTTGGGGTGTGTGTGTGGGGGGGGTGGGTGTGTGTGTTTTCAATGGGGCTAAATGGTTCCTCGAAGCCTTAGAGACTTATCACACAGCCAGCCCTTTCACCCGGAGGCGTACGCCGGAGGGTTGGACATGGGCACTGGAATGGGACACCTGCGCCCGATGCTCACGGCGGCATCATCGCCGCAGCCAAAGGGTGAAACTGCCCGAGCGGCCATCAGGGGTGCTGGGCGCACCCCATGGGGCCCCTCCGCACGGTGGGAGGTTCCTCGGCCGCGAAGAGGGGCGAAGGCTGGCACCTGCTTCGGCGTGAACGAACTCGGGAACATGGTGCCAGTGAGAGGAGCCGGGCCCGAGGCCGCAGGGGCACGACCCCACTTCCCCCCGTCCACGCTGGCGGACTCGGGTACGTCCCACTTCCCCCCGTCCACGCTGGCAGACCCGGGCACGATCCCACTTCCCCCCGTCCACGCTGGCGGACCCGGGCACGATCCCACTTCCCCCGTCCACGCTGGCGGACCCGGGCACCATCCACTTCCCCCCGTCCACGCTGGCAGACCCGGGCACGATCCCACTTCCCCCCGTCCACGCTGGCGGACTCGGGCACCATCCACTTCCCCCCGTCCACGCTGGCGGACCCGGGCACGATCCCACTTCCCCCCGTCCACGCTGGCGGACTCGGGCACCATCCACTTCCCCCCGTCCACGCTGGCAGACCCGGGCACCATCCCACTTCCCCCGTCCACGCTGGCGGACCCGGGCACCATCCCACTTCCCCCGTCCACGCTGGCGGACCCGGGCACGATCCCACTTCCCCCCGTCCACGCTGGCGGACCCGGGCACCATCCCACTTCCCCCCGTCCACGCTGGCGGACCCGGGTACCATCCCACTTCCCCCGTCCACGCTGGCGGACCCGGGCACCATCCCACTTCCCCCGTCCACGCTGGCGGACCCGGGCACCATCCCACTTCCCCCCGTCCACGCTGGCGGACCCGGGTACGACCCCACTTCCCTCCGTCCACGCTGGCGGACCCGGGCACCATCCCACTTCCCCCCGTCCACGCTGGCGGACCCGGGCACCATCCCACTTCCCCCCGTCCACGCTGGCGGACCTGGGTACCATCCCACTTCCCCCGTCCACGCTGGCGGACCCGGGAGGCAGAGGCAGGCGGCGGCTGCGGGGCCGGCAGGAGGGGGACCCTGCGTGGTGAGACGGGCTTTCTTTGGGGAGTGTCTCAGAACTAAATGGAAATGGTGGCTGCATGACACTGTGCGTGTACCAAGTGCCATTAAAACATTTCTTTCCAAGTGCTTTAAGTTCCATGAGTTTCACCTCAAAAAAGCCAAGTGAAGGGGGGCTGTGGTTGTGGGAGCCGAGACCCAGCACCCCCCGCCCGAAGGCAAGCTGGGGGAGGAAACGGTGGACACACACGGTTACCTGTTAACAGCACACGTTACCTGTTAACAGCACACGTTACCTGTTAACAGCACACGGTTACCTGCTAACAGCACACGGTTACCTGTTAACAGCACACGTTACCTGTTAACAGCACAAGGTTACCTGTTAACAGCACACGGTTACCTGCTAACAGCACACGGTTACCTGCTAACAGCACACGGTTACCTGCTAACAGCACACGGTTACCTGTTAACAGCACACGGTTACCTGCTAACAGCACACGTTACCTGTTAACAGCACACGGTTACCTGTTAACAGCACACAGTTACCTGTTAATAGCACACATTACCTGTTAACAGCACACGGTTACCTGTTAACAGCACGTAGATACTGAGAGTCTACCAGGGGTCCTCAAACTTTTTAAAAAGGGGGGCCAGTTCCCTGTCCCTCAGACCGTTGGAGGGCCGGACTATAGTTTAAAAAAAAAACTATGAACAAATTCCTATGCGCACTGTGGGCCCGGGACGCGTCGGCTGTTAAGCAGGACAGGCAGCGGCCCCCGGCGGGCCGGATCCATGTCCTTGGCGGGCCGCATGTGGCCCGCGGGCCGTAGTTTGAGGACACCTGGGAAGGACCGGATGTTATGAGAGGGGAGGTGTCTCCTACTGAAAAACCATTTCTCCCTGAACTAATTTGAAACCACAGTTCTACACGGCGGTTTATGCCTATGGTATGTGCCCCACACACACACACACACTGTCCCCTCCCTCTCCGGTCTCCCCGACTGGACACGGGTCAATATCTTGGGTGGCAGGAAGCCCCGCGTTAAAGGCTCTAAGCGGCTACATTAAGTGTATCAGCTGTTAGAGCCCTCACTAATTTCAGGTGCATCCTAACGCCTTATTACAAGTAACACGTGCTTACTGTAGAAGTTTTAAACACACAATGCAGCAAGAACATCTTTTTAAACCCTTCCGGCAGCCCAGTCTTATACATTCAGAAATTACTACTATTCGGTGATTACATTCCAACGTGCATTGCTCTAAGAACGCTCACACGCATGCGCATGTGTGCACAGGGTACGCGGGGAGCAGCTGAGACTGATGAACGGGGGCGCGGGCACCCAGGACCTCATCTGGGGTGAAGAGAGCTTTGCGGTCAGGTGCGTGGAGGCCTGGGTCCTCTTCCTCATTCTCTGCAGAAATTAGCACGACCCCACCCAGGGCCAGCAGCAGGGTCCGGGCTGGGGACTGTGCTCTGCACCTCTGCAGGTGACAGAAACGAAGCCAGACAGACGACCGGAGGGGCCGGGTCCTGACAGGTGGGCCTGAGCAGCAACCCTCCCCGGGACAGGAGTCCCTGCTACCCCAGGAGCCACCGCCCACCTGCAGAGCGATCAGCGCCCAGCACGGCTGAGTCCCGGGACAGCCAGGAGACAGACCCGCTTCTCCGTTCAGCAGCCCTCAGCCCTCAGCCCTCAGCCCTCAGCCCTCAGCCCTCAGCCCTGGCTGCACCTTGGAAGCATCCACCTAGAAGATATATATATATTTTTAAAAAATATATTTTTATTGATTTCAGAGAGAGGAAGGGAGAGGGACAGGGAGATAGAAACATCCATAATGAGAGAGAATCATGGATCAGCTGCCTCCTGCACGCCCCACCCTGGGGATCGAGCCCGCAACCCGGGCCTGTGCCCTGATGGGAATCAAACCCTGACCCCTGGTTCTTAGGTCGACACTCAACCACAGAGCCACACCGGCCGGGCCTGAGAAGATATTTAAAATGTCGCCCAGGCCCCGGCCCCGGGGATTCTATTTCATTGATCTGGCGTAGGGCTAGGCATCGGTATTTTTTAGGGGATTCTAATTTGAATCCATATTTTCAAAGGCAGCTGAAGTACATCTAGCAATCAGACCCCTTTCCCAGCTGGAAATAAAGGGGCCCAGGTAGGAAGCCACCAGCTTAAGCGGCAGGTGTGTGCTATTCTGTGATGTCACCAACGACACCAGGGCTGGCCAGCCAGGACCACTCGGCGGAGATGGAAGTGGCCAGGCACTGCCAGGGCCCGTCAGGCTTGGGGGCGGCATCGGTACTGTGGCGCCTGGGAGGGTCACGGCTACCACCCCAGGACAGGGGCCCGGCCCGCTCCCCAGCAGATCATCAGCCGGAACCGGGCAGGACTCGAGACCTCCCTCCCAGGTCAAGGCGCATGAAGGGATCTGTGTGGTTTCTCCATCTCCTCCTCGCTTCAGAGCCCTCTGCCCAGCGCATCTGAGCCGCTCGGAGAAGCCTGATGTGGCTCCTGGAGACGAGCCCGCTTCCATGAGAGCAGCCTTGCCCCTTCCACCCGCCGGCAGGGGCCGAGGCCGTGAGAAAGAGCCGCACTCTTCAAGTGTGAGGACAGACCCGCTGTGGAGCCCGGGGCCGCGTTAGGGGAAACGCCTCTTCCTGTCTGCCCCGCACAGCGCCCCGTCCACAGTGCAGCCCCACGCAGACTTTGTGCAAATGACGCTGTCCCGGGACCTGGGTTTGCGAGAGACGGTTCCCCGTGAGGGTGAGAACCTTTCTGTCCCCTCGGCAGAGCCACCGCGTCCCCTTACGCAGCCCGAGGGCCCCGCTCCTGTGGAGCTGCCCGCCGCATCCACAGGGGTGCGGGCCAAGGCCCCAAGAGGCCGCCTGAAACCACAGCCAGCGCGAACCCTATGCACCCTGCGAGTTTCCCTTCTACCTGACGTCCGCCGCCTTTCCCTTTCCCTCCGGGAGCACTTTCCGGCTGCCCTGTGGCATGTCTGAATCTCGGTCACCCCTCTCGCTCTTTCTGGCCACGTAAGTAAAACAAGTCACTGGAACACAGACCCTGCGCCAGCCCCACGTGGATCTGATCACCCCGGCGGCCACTGAGCCCCAAAACACCCTCCGTGGGCCAGTCCAGCTCACACTTAACAGGAGCCACCACGGGGTCAGAGGCAGCGCTGAACTTCGGAAAGAGCGCCCTGGCCGGCCCCCAGCAGCCACAGCCACAGCGCTCGCCGTGTGATCGGAAGATCCCCCGCCTCTCCGGGGCTGCCCCAGCGCCTCTTCAATAAGATGAGGATCACGAGAGACAGCGTGTGCACCAGCGTGTACGGGACACGCACAGCCCCAAGGGCAGTCGTAATTCTGGATGCAAAGACTGCTTTCGAAGGCTCCCTTTGCATTTACTGTGCGTTATTATTTTAGGCGAAAGAGGCCGTTGGACATAGGAAATATAGGAGGAGGAAGAGAGCCATTAACACCATGAGAGGAAGACAACCAACCAGAAGGGCCATCGCTGGCTCCGACCTTCTGGCGTGCCCTTCCCCTGAAAGCAGTGGGCCAGGACCTGGGGGCGGGGCCACGTCCCAGCTCCTAGCCTGTGAGCCTTCTCTCCTCTAGCGAAACTGCCTTTATTGCCCTGACCGGTTTGGCTCAGTGGATAGAGCGTCGGCCTGCGGACTGAAGGGTCCCAGGTTCGATTCCGGTCAAGGGCATGTACCTTGGTTGCGGGCACATCCCCAGTAGGGGGTGTGCAGGAGGCAGCTGATCGATGTCTCTCTCTCATCGATGTTTCTGACTCTCTATCCCTCTCCCTTCCTCTGTAGAAAATCAATAAAATATATTAAAAAAAAATTGCCTTTATTTCCCAGCGGGTCTGGGGGCCCACACCTACCGCGGAACCTGGTGGGGGAGGGGCTGGGGTCCGCCGACGGACATGTTTCGCATTATAGCTTGATGTTGGATGAGCATGAAACCTAAGACCTTCAGAACCTGACACCATCACCCACCGTCAAGCAGAATATTTTCCATCTAGAAGTCAAGTTGGGAAAACGTCTCTCACCGCTGGCCTGGGCTTTAAAGGCACAGGGATGGCTGCAGAGACGGCCTGTTCGCCCAGGGGAGGCGGGAGCTAACCGGACACCTCCCTGCAGGCTTGGTCCCTCTTCCAGAGCACGCGGGCCGTGGTCAGAGCGTCCTTATGGCAGTGAGAAGGGACCGAGAGAATGGCCTCCCGGTTAGAGAAAACCTAGGTGGCCAAGCGGGGAAGTCCGCGCTGGGCTGGCCCCGAGGCTGCTGGGCCGGCACGGGGCCCCTCACACAGTGACAGACCCGGGTTTGGCAAACCCCGGGAAGCCGGCTGCCAAGACCTGCTGCCTCCTTGTTCCCCGGGTGTATTTCAAGGGAAATTACACCCACATGTTTCTGATTTGCTGACACTCACAGCTCATCTGAAGGTGGTTTTGCAAGAGTGGTTTGGACCCAAGGAGCCGCGAGGAACTTTAATGATGATGATTTTTCATTTTGAAACACAGACCTGTCCGCTTACATAATGAGTGCCAGGCCCACGCAGTCGAACCCAGCCCTGCCTGGCCCGGACCCCGCAGAGCCGGAGAGCTGAGGTCAACCCGAGAAGGCAAGCGGCGGCCTGGACATCCACCGGAACGCCGGCTGGCAAACCGCCCCGCCAAGCGCCCCTCTGATTGGGCCGCACCGAGGAGCCGCCATGGAGCAGACAGGTGTGTGCAGGCCCCCTCCCGCACGCCCCCCCACCTGGGGACCGAGCCCGCAACCCGGCCTGCGCCCTGACTGGGAGTGAACCGTGACCTCCCGGTTTCCAGGTCGACGCTCAACCACTGAGCCCCGCCGGCCGGGCTGGATTGAGCCTATTGGTGATTGATCTCATTATTTCCTCAGATCCCTGGCTCAGGGGCAAAGCCCAAATTCAAGACGGTGCCCAGGGCTGGCCCAGGAACCAGGTCCGAGGGTGCGGGACGTGGGCCTCGAGGGAGCGGCCCTCACAGCGGTGCTGCGCAGTGGGTTCTGGAAGGTCTGCGTGCCCCTGGGAAGCCGACAGCAGCCAGGCCCGCCCGCCCGCCCGCCCGGGGCCCCAGCGGCCAGTGCACCCCGCGCAGGGCAGGAAGGCTGGGCTTCCCCCGAGTGGCCTCCCCAGGCCGGTCCCCTGGAAACCCCCCGCCAGAGGCCGGGACCAAAGGGCCCTCTCTCACCAGGGATGAACTTTCTGAGCCTCCCCTCCCCCCGCAGCCATAGCCCGTGGCTTTCCCTCAGGAGGAAGCGCGCCCTGTTCTCCATCGCTCACACCCCCTTTCCCAGCCCTGGGCCCTCAGCTGAGTGATTGGCATTTGCATCCCAATGGTCGGCCACTGGAACCCGCCTCCCAGCTCGGGCCCCCCCATTCTCTGGCTCCCCCCCGCCCTCCCCCGCCCTCCCCCCCCCCCCGCACCCCCCATTCTCTGGCTCCTGTGGAAGCCTGTGCACTCCTGGCTCCTCCCAGTGCACCCCGGCCCCTGTATCCAGGTAGCCCTTGCTTATGGGGTCCTCGTCCTCCCCACGCCCGACACAGAGTCACAGGGAGCCCGTCAGGTGCCGGGCCAGCGCACTGCCTCCCCTCCCACCACACTGCTGGCCCCTGGAGCCCGGGAACCACCTCTGACTCCCCGCCCCCCCACCCTTAAACCTGGAACTGAGGAGGGGAACCTGGTCATGGACCCACCCCCCACCCCCCGCACCCAATGGCTCCTTCCTGGGAACCTGGGACCCTGCAAACAGGTGGGGGGTGAGTGTTCAGACGCTCTGGGACCAGCACCCCATGACTTCATTGGCTGGAGCGGCCATAACAAAACCCCACAAGTGGACAAGGCTTAAAAGCATCGAAACGATCGCTCACAGTCCGGAGGCGGAGGTCCGAGGTCAGGGTGTCTGTGGGCTGGTTCCTCCTGAGGCTGGGAGGAAGGATCCGGAAGGATCTGGAAGGATCTGGAAGGATCTGGAAGGCTCTGCTCCCGGCTCCTCACTGAGCCATCTTCGGCCACTTGGCTTGCGGAAGCATCACCCCAGTCTCCGCCTCCATCGTCACGCACCGTCGTCCCTGTGTGCACGCCTGTGTCCGAATGCCCCCCGTGTTTAAGGACACCGGTCACCTTGGCTGGAGGCCACCATGACGACCTCAGATTAACCTCCTCATCTGCAAGGACGCTCCTTCCAAACGAGGTCACATCCAAGCTCCCGGGGGCTAGGACTTAGCATCTCCGTGGGGACACGGCTCAACCTCTACTGCTGCTCTTGGCAACTTAAATTCAACCCTGAAATGCAGCAACCACTTAACGGATAGTCCGGATCGAGACTTTTTCTGAGGATGGAGGGGGCACTGTTTCTAACTTGGCAGGGACAGCGGGCATAGACGAGGACCGCCCGGCAGGCCACGGGGACGGAGGTGTGCCCCCCACCCCCCCGCCCGCCGCAGGCTCACTGCCCCGCCTCCCCACGCAGAGCAGAGCTGCACCCCCACCTGCGATCCCTCTTGGTCTGTGTTCCCGGCGAGCCGGTCTGTTGGGTACGCAGTCCCAGCTGAGCCCAAGGATGCGCGGTCTCCCGGCTGCAGTTCCCTCACTGTTTCCAGCGCCCAGATGCCAGCCCGAGCCCACAATTACTGTGGCCACACTGAGCCAGGCCCCTTACACCTGGTCCCGGGCTAATGGGGCGCTCGTCTTCCCCGGAGTTGGAGGCCCCTGGACTGGTCCCTGAGCCTTAGCCTAGAACAGTGATCGGCAAACTGCGGCTCGCGAGCCACATGCGCCTTGCGAGCCGCGGTTTGCCGCTCTGTTGACTAGTGAGTTTGCCGACCACTGACCTAGACTCTCGATTCCAATAATTACAGGCTGTTGTTGTTCCTTGTGATTAAGCCCCTACCAGTGGTCGGCAAACTCATTCGTCAACAGAGCGGCAAACCGCGGCTCGCAAGGCGCATGTGGCTCGCGAGCCGCAGTTTGCCGACCACTGGCCTAAAAGACCAGTGCCAGCCCCAGCCTAGAATTCGGCCCTGAGAACTACGCTCCCCCCCTCATGGCTGGGGTACGAGCCCCCTCGTCACAGGCTTCCTCCCATCCTCTCCCCGGAAGGGCCCGTCCCCAGGGGTGCTTCCTGCTGAGGTCACTGTGGGTCAGAGGCGGCCGCGGTGGCTGCCCATCTACCTAACTGAGTCTGTGGTGATTTATCAGGATAATGAGGTGGGGAGCAAAGACCTGGCGTGTTTCTCCCCCTCCCTGATATTTTGGCCTCTTTCCTTCCTTTTGGAAGGTGACCCACCATTAATGAGAAGGAGCACTCACTGTCGGGGTGCCATGGAGAGAAACTGACGGCGGCCACGAACCCTCCTTGGTATGCAGAGCCATCGGTCAGGCTGTTCGTCGGTTACCTAACCCCGTGGTCGGCAAACCGCGGCTCGCGAGCCACAGGCGGCTCTTTGGCCCCTGGAGTGTGGCTCTTCCACAAAATACCACGGCCTGGGCGAGTCTATGTTGAAGAAGTGGCGTTAGAAGAAGTTTAAGTTTAAAAAATGTGGCTCTCCAAAGAAATGTCCATCGTTGTGCTGTGGATATTTGGCTCTGTGGACTGATGAGTGTGCCGACCACTGGCCTGACCCCATGAGGACTATCACCTTGCTCCAACACCAGCCGTGGGCACCGGGACAGGCATGTGTGTGGCACAAAAGCAGACGTGGATGCGTGCTCCCCACAGGAGCACTGAGCCCCCGAAGGCTGGCTGCAAGCAGGAGATCTGAGCGCGTGTCAGCGGTCACACGCAGCCACGGACGCCCCCAGCACGGGCCACACGAGCACACGGGGTTCCTCAAAGGGCCACGTCGGGCGGGGCCGGCTCACCTACTCCATCTCCGTGGTCACCATGAGGCCTGTGGTCGGCTGCCCACGGGGCCAGAGAAGGGACAAGGCGACATGAAATGTGTCTGTCGCGGGGCCGAGTTGAAGGACAACCCAATGCGAGGGGCGAGGGAGGGGCCGGAACAGCAGCTCCCGAACTCGTGGCCCGTTCTGCCTGCTGTCCGTCCTCTCCCTCGTCACGGGGGGGTCCTGGCCCTCTCCCCGCGCATCCACCTCTCCCTGCTCACAGCCACCCTAACTCTGTCTCCGCTGACGCTGGTGTTAACCACCACCGAAGCCACGTTCCCCGATGCCCCGACTCTCCCACTCCCCTTGTCCACTCCCGCCAGCTGGCTCAGCACTCTCCCTCCCTCCTGGGGGAGCGTGGCCTCAGAAAAGGGATGGACACAGCCAGCGTCACGTCTAAGAGAAAATCGGTGTGAATCCTTCGTTCTTTACAAAGGAAAACAACACTGGACACGATTGTACTCCCTTTTCTCTCCGTGACGCTGTTTCTGAGGTCCGGGCGCATCTTGGGGGATAGATTTTCTTTTTTTAATTTTTTTAAAATATATTTTATTGATTTTTTACAGAGAGGAAGCGAGAGGAGGGATAGAGAGTTAGAAACATCGATGAGAGAGAAACATTGATCAGCTGCCTCCTGCACACCCCCCACTGGGGATGTGCCCGCAACCAAGGTACATGCCCTCGACCGGAATCGAACCCGGGACCTTCAGTCCTCAGGCCGACGCTCTATCCACTGAGCCAAACCAGTTAGGGCTTGGGGGATAGATTTTAACAACAGAAGACCATCTCCTTTCAAGCCTCCTATTTCCATTACGGATTTTTATAAGATAAAGTGACGGTAGCATTGGGCACCTGACTGCATTGTGAGCGTGAACCCCAGCGTCTCGCCGCTCAGGCTCTGAGTCTTTAACAAATGACCGTCCGGGCTGCGGACGGAAGGCACGCGGCTGAGGAGCAAGGCCACGCGGAGCTGCGCGACCCCTACACACAGCGGGGCTTCAGCTCGTCCCGTCCCGGAGGCCCACCCACGCGCGTGCCCAGTGGAGCAGCACCCCCCCCCACCACCACCCCGTCCCCGGCCGCGCATGTGTAGGGATACCCTCAGGGGATCGGGGATCGGTCTGAAAGAGAAGGAAATACATTCTAAAAACCTTGGTGTCATTCCAATTTCCCACAAGATGCAAAGCACAGACACAGGGATGATAAGCCCTCCAATACCTCACCGGCTCGGTTACCAAGGTGCAGTTTAAACACGTTTGAGCATTTTAAAAATTGCAAACAGGCATCCTTTGGCTCCTACGGACGGCAAACTCGGGAGCTTTGCTGACCCCCGGGGCCGGTGACCGGCCTGCTCTGGGTCACTGCCCTGGCTCAGTCCTCCCTTTCTGCGTCTCCCTCCTCTCTGGCTCGCTCCACCTCGCAGCGCACGCAGTGGGCTCGGCTAGGATTTCAGCGGGTGACATCCCAGCCCAGCGCGAACGGATGGAATTTTCCATGAAGGAGCAGCCGGGAGCCGAGGAAACTGCCCGAGCAGAGGCTCCCCGCGGCTCTCCCCTGCGCGCTGGGGCAGAGCCAGCATCTGGACGAAAAGTGGAGGAAAGCTGACAATGGAGCATTGTTCTCGCTCCACAGGCAGTCCTCCGCTCTCCCCCCCGCAGGGCCGGGCACAGGCAGACGTGGCTCAGTTCTTCCTCACGTGGATGCGCCCCAGAGGCGGAGGGGCAGGGACCCGGTGTGTCCCCGGGGGCACCCCGTCCATGGCAGCTGCCAGGGCCTTTCTCAGAAACAAAGGCGCAGCACAGGCGGAGACTCACCTTGTCTCGTGTCCACGAAGAACCTGAGCCAGCGACGGGATCAGCTTTCTGGCTTCCCGTCCAGCTGCTCGCCTGTTGCGCTAGGAAAGCAACCCGGGCCTGCCAAGCGCGGCAACCGCCCAACTCTCAAAGCCACGGCGGCCTGTCCACGGTCCCGTCCAGGGTCCCGTCCAGGGTCCCATCCAGGGTTCTCGTCCAGGATCCCATCCAGGTTCCCGTCCAGGTTCCCGTCCTGGGGTCCCGTCCAGGGTCCCGTCCTGGGTCCCATCCAGGGTTCCCGTCCAGGATCCCATCCAGGTTCCCGTCCAGGTTCCCGTCCTGGGGTCCCGTCCAGGGTCCCGTCCTGGGTCCCATCCAGGTTCCTGTCCCGGTTCCTGTCCCGGTTCCCGTCCAGGGTCCCATCCACGGTCCCCATCCAGGTTCCCATCCAGGGTCCCATCCAGGTTCCTGTCCCGGTTCCCGTCCTGGGGTCCCATCCAGGGTCCCGTCCAGGGTCCCATCCCAGGTTCCCGTCCAGGGTCCCATCCAGGTTCCTGTCCCGGTTCCCGTCCTGGGGTCCCATCCACGGTCCCCATCCAGGTTCCCATCCAGGGTCCCATCCAGGTTCCTGTCCCGGTTCCCGTCCTGGGGTCCCATCCAGGGTCCCGTCCAGGGTCCCGTCCAGGGTCCCATCCCAGGTTCCCGTCCAGGGTCCCATCCAGGTTCCTGTCCCGGTTCCCGTCCTGGGGTCCCATCCAGGGTCCCATCCAGGTTCCCGTCCAGGGTCCCGTCCCGGTTCCCGTCCTGGGGTCCCATCCTGGGTTCCCGTCCAGGGTCCCGTCCAGGATCCCGTCCAGGGTCCCGTCCAGGGTCCCCGTCCAGGGTCCCGTCCCGGTTCCCGTCCAGGGTTCCCGTCCTGGGGTCCAGTCCTGGGTCCCGTCCTGGGTCCCGTCCAGGGGCTGTTGGTGCCGCTACAAGAAAAGCTTGTGGTGTGTGAGGCAGGGCCCGGCGAGGCGTGCAGCTCTGTTTGCCACACTTCGGAGGAGAGGGAAGTCCATTTCTGAGCCTTCAAATAACATCGCCCAGGAAGCAAACCTCGGCTAGATGCCGACTCCAAATTTCACTCCATTTTAAGGCTTTGGGGCCTCTTCCTCTTCTGCTCACACACGCACACACGCACACACACACACAGACATACACACACACACGCTCTATTTCCTTGGCCTGTGTGAGCTGAAGTTTTGCAGTAGGTTGAGGAGTTAATGGAGTGAGCCGTGGAGAGGCTGATGGCTTCGTTCAGATTCCAGCGCTGCTGAGGCCGGCCATGGCGTTCAGTACAATTAGTCCTTCGAGAAAGAGCCGGGCCCCAGTCGATCGGGGGAAGTGGCCCGGGACGGAGTAGGAGGCACAGGCGCTCGGGAGTGGGAAGCGGTTGTGGAGCCGAGACCCAGCACCCCCCGCCCAGGCAGAGCTCAGACATGCAGTTCCCCGCGGGCTCCTGAAAACGGACAGAATCGTCAAAACACCACGTTCGCATGTGCGCACGGGCAGGGCTTCTCCACGCGGGGCCCCGGCTGGAAGGGAAAGCCAAGGACATTCCTGTTTCCCAGAGAGAAACCTTCTAGTTCTAACGCTGGGAAAGCCTGCAGCCAGCTCAGGGTGCCGCTTGGTCAGAAAAGAAAGCCCCAGCGTCCGACCCAGGGGACTCCCAGCACGCCAGGATGGGGCTGTGCTGCCCTCCGCTCAGCTCATTTCAACGGCAAAGAAAACCGTGCTTCCTCCGCGCCTTCGCCCCGTGCTGTTCATCTGAGAAAAATTAAACTGCAGACAAGCAGCTTCCGCCCGGCCGGGTGGCTCAGGGGTTGAGCGTGGACCTCTGAACCAGGAGGTCAGGGTTTGATTCCCGGGCAGGGCACGTGCCTGGGTTGCGGGCTCCATCCCCAGTGTGGGGCGTGCAGGAGGCAGCCGATCGATGCTTCTCTCTCATCATTGATGTTTCTATCTCTCTCTCCCTTCCTCTCTGAGATCAATAAAAAGCTCTTTAAAAAGAAGAGAGAGAGAGAGAGAGAGAGAGGAAGGAGGGAGGGAGGGAGGGAGGGAGGGAAGAGAGGAAGGAAGGAGGGAGGGAGGGAAGGAAGGAGGGAGGGAGGGAGGGAGGGAGGGAGGGAAGAAAGGAAGGAAGGAAGGAGGGAGGGAAGGAGGGAGGGAGGGAGGGAAGAAAGGAAGGAAGGAAGGAGGGAGGGAAGGAAGGAAGGAAGGAAGGGAGGGAGGGAGGGAGGGAGGGAGGGAAGGAAGGAAGGAAGGAAGGGAGGGAGGGAGGGAGGGAGGGAGGAGGGAGGGAAGGAAGGAAGGAAGGAAGGAGGGAAGGAAGGGAGGAGGGAAGGAAGGGAGGAAGGAAGGAAGGGAGGGAGGGAGGGAGGGAGGGAGGGAGGGAGGGAAGGAAGGAAGGAAGGAAGGAAAGAGGGAAGGAAGGAAGGAGGGAAGGAAGGGAGGAAGGAAGGAAGGGAGGGAGGGAGGGAGGGAGGGAGGGAAGGAAGGAAGGAAGGAAGGAAGGAGGGAAGGAAGGGAGGAGGGAAGGAAGGGAGGAAGGAAGGAAGGGAGGGAGGGAGGGAGGGAGGGAGGGAGGGAGGGAGGGAGGGAAGGAAGGAAGGAAGGAAGGAAAGAGGGAAGGAAGGAAGGAAGGAAGGAGAGAAAGAAGGAAGGAGGGAAGGAGGGAGGGAAGGAAGGAAGGAAGGAAGGAAGGAAGGAAGGAAGGAGAGAGGGAGGGAGGGAGGGAGGGAGGGAGGGAGGGAGGGAAGGAGGGA